>NC_025999.2:87116443-87416443 GCF_000442705.2 Elaeis guineensis
GTTGACTAGAGTTTAAACATAACCAAAGGCAAATAGGAAGCAAGGTGACCCCTACTTGAGTCTCTGGCTTATACCCTCCACAAGAACACTAGGCCTCTGTCCCGCATTCGATGTTTCCAGAATTAGAGATTGGTAGGAAGATCAGATGACCTAGAGATTTGAATTAAGATGGAAGAATTTGTTAGGGCTATGGGTTTTGGAGGATGAAAGATTTGATTTGAGGTGCTCACTAGAGTTTAGATATTAAACGATACTCAAATTTCATCTCTTGTCAATGCTTGTAGGATATCGCATGCCTCAAATGTTCTCTTTCTATTGAAAGAAAGAAAGAAGCGAAATTAACGGGTCAATAATCATACGTAAGATTAATGGATCCAGGGTTAAGTAGCGAGAAACCAAGAAGGAAAATAGATCCACGATCACCTTAAAAAAAAGTCGCATCTTTTTACTTATAATGATGGATTCACGACTCAAATTTTAATTCCCGATTATAATAACAATTATACAAAAAGAGGTTAACATCTGGACATCATATACTCGTACAATTAATCATGGAAATGAGAGATGCCGATGGAAAAAGATACCAAGATTGGAGCTTCTCTCCGTAATATAGCTTAATGAATGGAATGGATGGATATATGTATTTTAAAAAAATCTATCAATTTTAAAGAAAAATCATGTCTTAAGCCATCCTGTTTCTTAAATAATTCGCTTGACATGACCCGGATAATCTATTTAATTAATAAGTCAGATTAGGTTAGACATGTTAAACATAATGGTTAACCATATTTTAAATGGGTTGAGTTGTAAGCATGTTCGTAATTATTAGATGGTCGAAATAAGTCAGACATGGTAGGACTCGATATCTGAACCAGCTTACTCAATAAGTGGATAAAGTCAGATCAACTTGCTTACAACGTGGACAGAACCCATCTACTTATTTCAGGTCTGTCAAGCTAGCATATTAGATCATAAATTGCCAACATACCCAAGTGTCAGCTTAAGTGCCATGGTATTTTCTTTTAAATTTTTATTTTCTTATAGGAAATATGGATTTCGTTTTGATACGTGGAATAGACTGTGCATCTTTCTCTAGATCACGTCTTAAGAGTGAATTGAACTGAAGTGTGCATGTCTTGCATGTTCATTATGTGTTGTCTTGCCATCTTTTCTTAAAAATTTTATTTAGGTGAATCATTTGGTAATTTGATTTGTTATTTTAATTCCAGAGGGAGGGTAGTGTTATATGACAAATAGTGATTGATTTTAGCATATGTAGATATTTTTGTGAAGACCTGATAATTTGTATGGTTAGAAGACTTTGATTCCTAGTTGCTTCATTTTAGTTACTTGACTAGGTAGTTGATTTGCTTTGGTTATTGACTTTTGATTTAGCTTAAAAGGCTTGTTTGGATATATCTTGCTATTCATGGGAACAATTGGAGAATTCGATAAATCACTCGATCTAGAATAAGCAGAGTTTGGTATCATCATCAAGTCTTCGGCAAGCGAAATGGATATCTCACACCTAAATATTTTTTGTTTTGGGTATATCTCACACCTAAACTTTACTAGACTTATGTTCAAATTTTTAAGCACAATTAGCTTAGAGTAAATGAAGAATTCGAGAGGCAAAAAATTAGGACATCAAAAAGTTATTATGTCATTTTAAACAGTGACCATTGCACAATTTTTCATTGGTGCTTTGAGATTAGTGCTTCAGAGATCTTTTGTGTGATCACCAATGATCGGGTTGGATGCAGCGGTCGGCAACACTGGAGGGGACGGCGAGCAACTTGGGGAACCACCAGAGGGTTTCGCAGCGGGGAGATCAGTCGGATTCAGCATAGAGAAGGATGGAGCATAGGCATTTGATTTGGATATCATCGGAACTGTCATCAGAGGAGGTGGAGGAGGTCATCAGACGATTTTCAAAGGTGGTGGAGCTTCTGGAGGATGAGATGCAGGTGGGTACAAAGGGGTGGGCAGTCTCAGTAGTGGTGGTCAGAAGTCTTGACTGATGAATTGCGGTGGTGGCAGTGATTAGGGAGTTCCGATAGTGAGCAGGCATGAAGAGGGAGGTGCAAGGCTATAGTCTGGAGTTGGACCACCTCCTGTTCCATTTTCCAGAGGTCGAGGAAAGAGATTTGATTCTCGATCGGCCTTCAATGATCGCTGACTTGGTTTCGTCAGTGAAGCCTTGGTGATCGAGGTTCCATCCTTCGAAGGGAGCGATCCGGATGGTGTTGGTGTGGGTCTGATTGTCGTGGCTCCCAGCAGAGCTCTGGGGGGAAGCAGTGCTCTGGAGCATCCTCCACCAGGTCGGTAAGCCAGCGATGGTGGATGAGTGCACGATGGAACGACGATGGCTCGACTTCGCCTTGGCCTGCATCAAGCTTGACCTTGTTTAGGCGTTGAGGCCAGGGGTCTTGATCGATGGATCGAAGGGCTTTTGGTGGTAGAGATTCATGTATAAGAACCTCGATGGAGTATGCCTATGGTGTGGTCGATTCCATGCTTTGACAGCATGCCCGACGAGCGGGGAAGAGGGGAGCTCTTCGGTTGGGCTTCGCTCGAACAACGTGGTCCAAGCCGGAGGAGAGGAGATGCTGGGGCTGTAGTTGGTTGTCGTTCGATAATGGCTGTCTGGACCAGAAACAGATGACGGAACGGGGAAGAAAGGTGTTGAGTCAACTTGGGCCCTCGAGTGGAAACCAGGTTGGACTAACCCGAGAAGGAGCCAACTCGAGGTGACTCAGACCAAGTCAACCCAGCAAAGGAATCCAATGGCTGGATCAAGCCAACCAAGATTGCACGGCGGTGATCACCCCTCCGATCAATGGCTGGATCAGAGATAGAGGGTGGCATGAAGATCAATGCGAAAGTGGGCCTTGGTGCGAGATGGATGTGGGCCCAAGCATGGGTGTAGTCCAACCTGTTGGTGGTGGTCCGTGAAGGGGGGAAGGCCTATGCGCTAGGGGCTCACCTGGGCTGCAGGCTGGCCCAACGAAAACAATGGGGGCGGGCTCTACCCAGCCCAAGCGCACTCGGCCCAGTGAATTTGATGTGGGCCGGGCACCTAATTAGAAGCCCAAGGGTCGAGAAAAAAGGCCCAATGATAGCAGAAAAGGCCCTTCAAACCTGAATAGGGCCAAGGCAAGGCCCCAGCTTGCCCGGAGGCTCTAATGGATATGTCTGCTATCCCAGGAGGAACTGGGGTCTTTTTCTTTTTAACCAGGGCCCCAGTGGATGGGGAATCAGCTGTGCCTTAGACAGATACATCGATAAAAGACCAGGATGGCCTAGCGGCGGTGGGGCACTCTGAACAGGGGATGGTGGATGAGATGGATGGCAGCCAAGCTCTCATGTCGGATGGCCAGGACATGGATCACAATGAGGCTGTGGTCCAGTTAAGGTAGGCCATCTAGGAGGAGGAGTAAGGCTGCAAATGGATCGGGTTGACCCATAACCCGATATGATCCGACCTGCATAGACCCGATCCGAAACATTTTAAAGGACCTATGGATCCAGATCGGATTCTAAAATTGGATCCATTCTATTTTTTGGATTAGGTCTAGATTTACTGAATTTTGATCCGACTTGATCCAACCTGATCTATGGAGGCTTTTGGATTGATTTGGATCTTAAGATAAATGATTCAATCCAAGCCAACCTGATCCGATCCGAATCCATCATTTATCTCTCTTTGTTCCTATATTACATGAATGTTAATTTTGATTGAACCTGCTTTAATATTTGTTGTTCTTGAAAAGATATTTTATTAATTTTTAAATCTTTATCTTTTAAAATTTTGTTAAAATATTTTGAATTTGGATTAATCAAGTCAAGGACAATGGTGAAGAAAATATAATTAGATTTTTTGGATTTTTGGATGAAGAGTGTATGACATGGGGGCTCTAATAGTCTCATATATCAAGATCAAAATTTATAGTGCAAATAAGATTTGTTTATAGATCTTCTATTTATTGATCTTGTTATTATAACTCAGATGTAAATTGGTCCAGATCCGGATCTGAATCGGCCTAGATCCAGATCCAAATTGGACGCATATTTCATGGATGGGGGCTAGATTACACATAGATCCAACCCGACTCAAATGACCTATTGGGTCAAAAAATTTAATCATGAATCCGATCCGATCTTCTATTGGACTGGATTTGGTTTTAATATTTAGACCCGATCAAAAAATTGGATCAGATCAGGATTACTCATGGTCCAATCCGACCTGATCTATTTGCACCCTTAGGGAGGAGGAGAGACCGTTAGATATAGATTCTACGATAGTAGCACCGGAGGCTGACACTCAAATGGAGGGGGATATTAGTGTGGATCCCCTTCCTTGCCAGCTTTCTCAGTGACTAGAGCCATCAAAATGGGCCGGCCCGGCCCGTGGAGGGCCGACCCTTCACAAACCGGGCCCATTAGGGTCGGTTAAAAAAGCTCTTTTGATACACGAGCCATCAAATAGGCGGCCCAGCCCTAGTCCTTATAAGTGAAGGGCCTAAACGGGCCGGCCCTTATAGCTCACCAAAAAAATTAAAATAATTATAAAAATTAAAAAAATTATAATAAATTAAAAAACTCTCAAACATAATACTTCATCAAATAAATAAATAAAATCAATCTCTATATCAAATTTTAAAACACCAAAAGTAAACATGAAAAAATTTTAAAATTTTTGTAATAATATCATAATCTCCATTCTCCATAAGAAAAAATACCATAGACTAATTAAACTCCACAAAATCAAACAAACCAAGAAGTAAAAAATATTGTTCAAACAACATTGAGTCCAACTATTGAAATTCAGTTTCTGTTCTTAAGATTTTTGCCAACATTTTATTAATCAATAATCATCCTCATCTTCGTCAATTATAACATTAGAAACTTGACAATCTTGTTTTGGCAAATTTACATTAACTTTTGTAGTTGAATCATCATCTTCATTTGCAATCCACAAGTAACAAATAGCAAAGATCAATAAATAGTTAGAAAAAATCTATTTTGCATCCAACTAAATTCAAATTCTTATCTTAAATTATAGAAAAAGATATTACCATCATGAATAAAGCCATGTAACCAATTGCAGGTGCAAATAAGAGCTTGCACATGATCACCAAGGAGACAGCATCTATATTTATTTAAAACATGAGCACCAATGCTGAAAGCTAATTCGCTAGCCACTGTAGTGATTGGTATGCTTAGTATATCACAGGCCATTTGAAGAAAGGAGAGAGTAATAATGATTAGATGGATAGTGGAAAGATGAACAGGGACTAAGGCTTGGAAAAAATGATTTGAGTTATTCGACATTAACGATAGAAGTAATGACTAATGAGGCATAAAAATGAGAAAAAAGATATTTTAAAAATAATTGATTATTTACTGATTACTTTAAGTGGTTAAGTTATTTTAAAATAATTTTTTTAAAAAAAATGGGCTGGTCCGCGGGCTAGACGGACCAGCCCTTCACAGACCAGACCATAAACGGGTCGGGCTAAAAAGCCTTTTTGTTAAACGGGCTGCTAAAACACTGGCCCAGCCTTACTATTTTAAAAGCCTAAACGGACCGGCTCACGGGCCAAGGCCCGTTTTGACGGCTCTATCAGTGATGCTTCTAATTTGGAACACCCAGGGGTGGAGAAGCCCTCATTCTGGATGACGTTTGGAAGAATCATCCAGTAGCACAACCTAAAGATTTGTATCCTGCTTGAGATCTAGCTATCAGGGATGAGCTTTGCCCGAGCCAGAAGGCTGATTCCACCAATATGGAGCACTTATGCAGCAGAGTCCAGGGGTCTGTCTGAGGGAATCATGGTGTTGTGGTACCATGGCTTGATCAGGATAGATATTTTTCACATATGCGAGTAGCAAATTGCTTTAGTAATCTTGGAGCAGATCGATAGTCCTTAGCTTCTATCCAGTGTGTACGCGAGCATTGAGTACAGGGAGAGAAGGGTTCTCTAGTCCAAGATTTCTAGGTTGGTGATGCATAGCCTACCTTCTCTTATTGCTAGAGACTTCAACTGCATTGTGGGGTCCCATGAGATGATAAGTGGTAGGCAGTATGGTGGTATTATTGACTCTAGAGAGTTCAAAAAGTTCATTAGCGACTTGGGCTTAATTGACCTCGGCTATACCAAACCCCGATTCACCTGGTATAATAACAATTGGGAGAGCCAGGATTTGAGAGAGGATTGATCAGGCGCTTGCTACCACCGTCTGGTTCCAGCGGTTCTTGAAGCATCAGATGCAGCACCTTTTGAGGATTGCTTTAGACTACTGTCTATTTCTCATCACTACTAATAGCCCACGACTATCCAGAACTCCATTTAGGTTTGAAAAATTATGGACATGCTATCTGAGATCGTGGGACTTGATCAGGGAGGTTTGGAGGATGCTGATTCATGGTGATGTGAGGTATCAGGTGATCAAGAGGCATGAGTTGGCGAGGTACAGGCTCATCTAGTAGAACCATCTTGAGGTTAGAGATATCTTCAAATAGATTAAGATGATGGAGGCAGATACTATGGAGCTCCCGAGGAGAGACGATCAGGAGGAAGATCTAGAGGAGCCTGACTTGAGGGAGCTTTGCTACAAGCTCTCTGAGCACCACTCTTTATTGAGATCAGAAGATGCTTTGGAGGCAAAAGTTCAGAATGCAATGAATCAAAGAGGATGATTGGAACACCATGTTCTTCCATCAATCTATAATGGTCTGGAGGTCTGCCAACCGTATTAGATAGTTGAGGGAGAGCGATGGTAGGATGGTAGAGGACAATGAGAAGATCAAAGGCCAGATACTTGAATTCTTCAAGTCTCATTGGACTGCCCCCTTGGGTGGGGATGACCACCCCCAGGGGTCCCACCCTACTTGTAGCATCTCTAAAGAGGAGAATAAGGTCCTAACTCCCCTAGTGTCAGCTGGAGAGGTATGTGGAGCTCTCTGATCTCTCAGGGAGGATAAAGCCCCAGGGTCAAATGGCTTCGCACCCTTCTTCTTCCATCAGTAGCAACCAATCATTGGTAGAGAGATGACTGAGACTGTGCGGATGGTGTTTGCAGCCAGAGGCATTTTGGAGTAGTGGAAGAGGATGCTGATCACCATCATCTAGAAAAAACCTAACGTGTCGATCCTAAGGTATTTCAGACCGATTAGTCTTTGCAACACTCTCTATAAAGTGCATCGAGGATCCTGATTGGACGTCTGAAGTCGATTATTTCACAACCAAGAGTAGAGCACTTTTCTCAGTGGTCGTCACATCATTGACAACATCCTACTCACCCAAGAGTTTATGGATGACTTGTGGCATGCCCCCATTCGTCGGAGCTTGATGGAAATCAAACTGGATATGGAGCAGACATATGACTGGATGAGCTAGCGATTTTTACATCGTACACTCCTTGAGTTCGGATTCCAAGACAGATGGATTGATTGGGTTGTGGACTGTGGAGGCCCCGAGTTATACCATCTTGATTAATGGCTCTCCGATGGAGTTCTTTCATTTGATAGATCGCCTTCATCAAGGGTGCCCTCTCTCTCCCTACTTATTTATTTTATATATTGATTCTCTATCTCGTGCTTTTCAAGTGATGATTCAGGGGGCAAAGCTGGACCATACTGACCTGCTCTTAGGATGTAGCCATTCTCGCATCTTCTGTTTACAGATGATTACTTGCTCATTGGTTGGACCTCAATGTGGAATTCGAGGTGCTTCACATCTATTATTGAGGCTTACTGTCGGGCATCTGGCCAGCTCATAAATTTGCAAAAGTCCACTATCACCTTCAGCTCCAAGATGAAGATCCAAGTGAAGCAGGTGATTCAGGATAGGCTGAGGATCCCTGAACAGATTGATACTCTGACTTATCTTAGGGTTCTTATCATGAGGTGGAGCATTTGGAGGGCTGATTGCAGGCCCATGGAGCAATGGATTTAGGAGTGCCTACTTTCATGATATCTGTTTTAAGTTTCATTCTGATTTACCTCCTAGCGAACATTGTTGTGCCATATTCTTGCCTCAGGGACCTGGGGCAACAATTCTGAAATTTTCTTTAGGGCTCTAAATATGGTGGTCATAGGCTTCATCTGCTTGTTTTGCCAGCCTATGCGGGATGGGGGGCTGGAGATCTAGTCTTTATTGGTTAGGAGGGAGGTTATGATCTCTGGACATGCTGCTAAACTCCTCACCCAGTCTGATTGCTTGTAGAGCAGGATGATGATAGCTTGATATAGAGTTTGGAGGCAGGGGTCCTAGATTTGCATTGATCGCAGTTGCTCTTTCATCTAAAGGGAGATTTGCATCTGTGCTCCTATAGTGGTGGCTCAGATTATGTGGTCGATTGGTGATGAAATTTCAATTGATGTGAGTCAGGATGCTTAGTTTTTAGCCTTTTTCTATCTCATTGGCCAACCTACGTCAGCATAAAGGTGGATAATGACTTGTAGGTTTGTGAGTTGATCACTGATGATGGTAGGGGCTGTAGGGTCAGGATTTTATTTGTCTCTTTGGTGGCCAGCTTGCAGATAGGATTCTTGCTATTCCTATCCCTATCCATCAAAGCCATAATTTCAGGATGTGGGGTTGGTCATGCTGCTCCAAGATCCCTATCAGAGATTTTGTTGCATTGTGCAGATCCATACCTGAGCAGAGGATCGAGGGTGCTTGGATTTGATGAGTGGCAGTCTACCTCAGAGTCAGACTCTTCTTCTGAAAGGTAGCCTGGGACTGGCTACCAACTCGGACACTTTTCAAGGATAGAGGAATAGAGCAATTGGTTGCCTGCCCAATCTGTGGGCTAGAGAACGAGATGACCAAGCATGGTCTACTTCATTGTCTGCGGGCATGCTTGATCTAGGGGATGGTAGGAGGCTAGCCCTAGGGAGTTATGAGTGGCTCCTGGCTCTCCTCATTCTTGGATGTGATCTGCCAAAGCATAACAGAGTGTCAGGCCTCCGGTGATAGGATGGCGTACATCACGTATTAGATCTTGCTGTCCAGGAATATCTTAGCCTTCGATGTTGAGGTTATGCCTACGCATTGGGTACTAGAGAGAGTCTATTATCTTACGGAAGAGTACTGCCAATTCGATGCTGTTGGACAGTCCCATATCACCCCAATCTCTAGGGCTCCTTTATTGCGCATGTAGCGATCTAGAGGGTTCTTTTGATCTCTTGAGAGCTGATAAGTGGTATATTTTTATATTTATTGAAGATATTTTTGATAATTTATTGTGCTAACACCTTCTTAAAATCTAATTTTATGAATAAATTAGATTTTCTTATAAAAATAAATAATTTTAAAAAAATATAAAATTAGAACATATTTATAAAAAATAGATGTTAATTTAATTGAGAATTTAAGTACCAAAATGTTGAGAAATTAATAACAAATTTAATGCATATTTTTTTTAAATTTTTCAGATAAAAATTGAAGCAAAAATCAAGCTAAAATATCTTTAAAAAATAATTTTTATTACCTTCGATGCATGGTGGACCGACTACTCGGTCTATAGAGTTAGGGCGCGGTCCATCAAAAATATTTCGCAGTCTACAGGCGTGGTCCACGACGGACGGAGATGATTTCATGTGATCCGACAGTCTACATTCATTCCGACCCAGATCGAATGGCTGACAGTATTTTCAAGTGTAATAAGAATTCTTGGGTGCGATCTGATGGCTCAGATTCTATCTATCGCGTGATCCAACGGCTGAGAATGCTCCCGACTTTGAATAAGAGATTAGAGGCACGATCTGACGGCTAAAATCTTATCTGAAGTACGATCAAATAGTTAGAATCACATTCGACTTTGATAAGGATTAAAACATAAATTTTTAGACTGATCTGGGCGGTCCAAAGGCAATCCGACGGTCAGAAATTAATATAAAGGGTATTATACAAATTCTAAGGGTTTTAGGACTCTTTTTCCTACCAAAAAAATATAAAAAATTTATCTATAAATAGGAGATTCGAGAATAAGAGTAGAAAAGAAAAAAAATTAGTGAAAAAGTAAAAAAATTAAAAAAAAATAAAAGATATTTAGGGATCCAAGAGAAAAGATGAATATGGAGCTAGAGATCTTGATGCGTGGCTAAATCCCTTCAATCCAAAAATACGATGAAGCCTGTAAATAAATTTTTTTTGTATTTAATTTTTATGCAATAAAATTATACTTTTATTTTATATCTTTTTATTTTTCTGAGGTATTAATCTAGCCTACATATCTTATATGCTTCACTGACATGCCGTGATCCCTGGATACAGTACGTATCTAGGAGAGATAGATCATGGTATGTTAGATTAAATCTTATATCTTATAATTAAATTTAGATAGTTTATACTCTGATAGGATGAGCTGTAATCTACTGATACAGTCCATACCCCTCAAAGATAAGCTATACTAATATCTTAATCATAAGAATTAATATTGTAACATTAAAAAAAAATAAATCAAATTTGCATGGTGGATTCAAAATTTCTGAGTTATTTCTCTGACTTATTTTCTTTTACAAATTAATTTATATTTATAATTAAATTCTTACTATTTTATTTCTTTTAATCCTTCTATAATTAATTCTCTTTTATTTTTTTTATTTTTTTAAAAAATAAAAGAGATAATCATCCTAGATTTTCGTGAAAATGATCCCGACTCATCCTATCTATATAATTTGAGTTGATTTTTATTCTTGACCACCTACGACAGCGATCAAATTTTGGCACCATTGTCGGAGATCTAGGCATGATTATTATTTTTTATTTCAAAAAAAAAATCTCTACATTGACACCTCATAATCTACTTAAAAAATTAGATACTTAATCACAAACTTAAAAAGTGAAACAAATCAATTTACTCTTGACTAACTACCAAATTTGGCCACCTTTTTTTCTTGCATTATATAATTTAATAAAATATCTTAAGGGCACAAATCCTAAATAAGATAAAGTGGAGATTTCATCACCCTTTTTTGGTCCACAAATCACTATCCTGCATATTGCATTGACCTAAATCTTAACTTAAAATCAATTAGACATTGATCCCTAAAGACTCTCGAGCTCAATAGGATAAGAGATCCTGAGAGTTAGATCGGGTTAGGATTAGTCGGTTTGACTGATGTCTAGGAAAGTGATTCAGAAACTACATCCTAAAGGAAGGTGGTTATTTAATTGATTCCGTTCGCTTACCTGACCAACTCAGTTGGTGTCTAAGGAAAGCAATGGGGGGATCCCCACCAACCTTATACTTACCTGGTCAGTTGAGTGGCTAATCTTTTACCTGGAGTGCTCAAAGACAATCTTAGTAGCTAAGAGCTATCTAGATCTAGGATTATCTTTAGCTAGGATTGACTGCATAACTTGATTACTAACCTACGAACATTAAATTTAACTAAAACTCTCTCATCTATCGGTCTAGGATCCCTTAGGACCCTCATCTCTAGAACTCTTCTTCTTCTCTATTTTTTTTCATATATTAAAATTAAAAAAAAATTTACTAGGATAAAATGATAATTGCTAGACACAATCTAAAGCCTACAAGCTTATAAGGTCACTGAGGAAGAAATAGATTCTAATAGACAATCTAGATTTCTGTGGAAACGATCCCGACTCATCCTATTTATATAATTTGAGTTGATTTTTATTCTTGACCGCCTACGACAGCGATCAGGAGCCTCTTTCCTCAGGATTTGTCAAGATCAACTTTGATAGTAGTGTCAGAGATGGAGAGATGGTACAGGTTATGTCATCCGAAGCTCGAATGGTAGACTACTAATTGTTAGGGGGTCACCCCTATTTGAGCCATCGATCCCTAAAGCGAAGCTCCGGATTGTTTGGATAGGCATCATCTGTGCATGATAAGAGTTATGAGCGGACAATATCTTTGTGGAGGATGACTCTGCCATAGTCATAGGCTGGATCCGGGATGAGACGATACGGTTGGGAGCTCATCTGCTACTCCATGATATATGAGAGTCCTTCTATCACTTCACTGCGACAGCCGTTCGAAGTGTCTACCGAGAGGGGAATAGCACTTGGATTGGGTTGCTTCTTTTGTAGCCGACCACATCAGAGATTGATTTTAGTGCCAAAGAGATGATTGTCTAGGAGCATTGTGTGATATTTTATATTCTAACTTGTTGGGCTGTACTTACGCTAGAATGGTGCGATCACTCGCTTGTATCAAAAAAAAAAGAATTCAAAGAAAACATAAATAACTTTGGTTTTTTTTCATGGAAGTTACCATTCTGATGCTGCCTACGACTACAAAAAAAGGGGTTAATGCTATTTATACTTCATATAAAGTAAATCCATATGTTTGAGATATATGATAGTTTCAATGCATTCTCACGTGATCCACCTTTCCAATGAAAATATGAACCATTAATCAGTTATAATTGAACAATGATCATGATCGTCCACACTATATATCTCATGCGTTAGTACAATCTATTTCGACCAAATGCTGTGTGCATGCTTTTTTGTCTACCTCCTCAAATCATCATGCTGACTTTAAGTTTTTCGCAGCGGTGCTTTCTTATCTTGGGACAATTTCAGTCTGAAATCTTGTTACCTGAACCATAAGGAACAAATTTCAGGCACATCAACACCTATGTGCCCTGAATCACTAAAAAAAATATCCATCCCTTCACCTCTTTGTGCTGGATTAAACTTAGACTGACTGAATTCCACCGATCAATCTAGCTTTCACTAAAAAGGTAAAAGTGTAAATATATTTATATAGAAAAGAAGGCAGATGCTTTGGAGAAAAAATTGGTTATGCAAATTCAAAAAGCTGTTACTACCAAGTTGGATTAGTTAGGCTGTTATGAGTAGATTGTAATATGATTGGTTGGGATAGCCAGCTCAGGAAGAGGCGTTACTTTTCTCTTTGTGTATATAAACTTTTTTTTATTTTTTGTCTCAATATACGATATAATACAATTCTCATTTCTCAATTTTAGCTCTTCGTTCAATAGCTCAAGTTTGCTTTCTGTTTATGGTATCAGAGCCTTAGGACCATGTGGATAGGACTATAATTTCTCTTCTTCTTGGCTTGGGATGTCAGATCAATGGAAGAAAGTTTAGGTGTGAGCAATGCTGTAGGGAGTGAAAATCGAGATGCTGCAAATCTAAGCAACGATCTGCTATAGTTTGTATAATTCTGATCATCCAAGTCTGATTGTGGTGAGTGCCTTGTTAACTAGTGAAAACTATCTCACATGGAGTAGATCCATAGTGATTGCTCTTGGAGCAAAGGATAAGCTGGGATTCATTAACAAAAAGTGTGAAATGCTTCCTGCCGATTTTTCTCTCTTTGAGAGATGGCAGAAAGTAGATAGTATGGTAGTTTTTTAGATTTTGAATGCTATTTCAAAAGAGATTGTTGAGGCTTTTCTGTATACAACTTGTGCTAAAGATATTTGGAATGAGTTAGAGCAACGTTTTGGATAGAGTAATGGTCCATTATTATTTCAGCTTAAGAAAGATATCTGTGTTTTTAATCAGAAAAATAAATCTGTAATAGTTTATTTTAATAACCTGAAGAAGATGTGGGATGAACATGCTTGCATCCATTTTCTGTTCATTCATGTGGTGCCTCTAAGGCTATTGTTGCTATTGAAAATGAGGATAGGCTTATGCAATTTTTGATGGGACTTAATGAGAATTATGATCATGTAAAAAAATCAAATCCTATTGATGGATCGATTGCCAAATGTCAATAAGGCATATTCCATGATCTTTAGAGTAGAGAAACAAAAGGAGGTGTAGAATGTGGTGGTTGAATCTAGTGAGACTATTACCATGATGATGGCTAGATCACAGAATTATAAAAAGAACAGTTTCAAGGATAATAACTCGACCAATAACTTCAAGTCTTTATTTAAGAAGAATGACAAGAGGGATGAAAGGTTTTGCACCTACTATAATACCAGAGGCCATACGAGAGATTCTTGCTTCAAACTCATTGGCAATTTGGATTGGTATAAAGAACTAAAATAGGAGAAGGGCAGACAGCAAGCTAATGCTATGTCTTATATTATTGAAACACCATTGGACACTGAGCAAGCAAGTGTTACTAATTAATGCAAATATGAGGATTGGAATGCAAATTTTGCTAGCATGCTCCAACAAGAAATGATGAAGCTGATGAAGGGAAAGGCACCAATTCATGGAGCTAACTTTGCTAATACTGCAGATTTTGCAGGTAAAGTTTCTGATTCTTGTTTAGCAGGTATGAATTCTGAGAACAAAGGTATTTGGATCATAGACACAGGGGCTACCAACCACATGTGTGCCAATTCTTCTTTCTTTCACAAAACCACTTTGTTTACTAAATCTAAACTTATCCATTTACCTGATGGTTCAACTCAATATGTAACACACACAGGCCATATCTCATTACACCCCAAAATTACCTTAACCAATATTTTACATATCCCTAACTTTAAATGCAACTTACTTTCTATTAGTACACTTGCCAAAGCTTCTCACATCTATGTCAAATTTTTTCATGACAAGTGTGTAATGCAAGATATGCAAAGTGATAAAGTCATTGCTGTTGGAAAGGCTAGAGATGGACTTTACTTTCTAGACACAACTTCATTTCCTACTAGTGATAATATTTGATCAATTTCTTGTAATACCAATAAATGTCTAGACAATTCTGTAATAATTTGGCATTCCAGGTTAGGACATGCCTTTTATTCTAAACTCAGTCATATTTTTATATTGAAAATTCATAAGGTACCAAACCATGTTGTAATATGTGTCTTTTGTTTAAACAGCAAAGAGTTCTATTTCCCATTAGTACTATTTTTATAAATGGAGTGTTTGAACTTGTTCATGTGGATTTGTGGGGTCCTTATAGAGTAAATTCTATTACTAGTGCAAATTTTATGGTTACTATTGTGGATGACTATAGCAGGTATACATGGACATACATGATGTCTGCCAAATCCCAAGTCCCTACTGTCTTAAAACATTTTATTCTTATGGCCCAAACTCAGTTTCAAAAGATAGTTAAGAAAGTGAGGACTAATAATGGGACTGAGTTCATTAACTTTTCTTGTGTTGACATTTTCCAATCTAGAGGCATTATCTATAAGAAGTTATGTGTATATAGCCCACAATAAAATGGGGTAGTTGAAAGAAAGCATAAGCACCTTCTGTAGGTAGCTAGGTCTATTATGTTTCAAGCCCACTTTTCTAATAAATTCTGGATAAAATCCATTCTTGCTGCTACTCACATCATTAATAGATTACCTACTGAGGTGCTAAAATATCTTATTCAATTCTTTTTGGCAAAGAATCTAATTATGCTTATTTTAAAGTCATAGGGTGTCTCTCTTATGCTACAAATGTGTTACCCCATAAGAGTCACTATGAGAAAATAAGATTTTTATGATGAAATTATTTATGACATAAATATTTTCATCGTAAATAATATTATTAGCGACATAAAAATAGTTTCATTATAAATAATAAATTATTTAGGATGAAATTTTTTTTTATCATAAATAATTTTTATTTATGACATTGAAATTAATTTATATTATAAATTTTTAATTATTTATGATACAAATTTTTATCACAAATAATCAATAAAAATCATAAATATTAAAAAAATTCATTGATTATTTACAACATAAATATTTTGCATCATAAATATCAGTTATTTATGACATAAAATTGACTTTTTATCACAAATATTGGATTATTTATGACATAAAATTTTTACCATAAATAATCATCAAAAATAAAAAATTTTATATAAGAGAGCTTGAGATGCTAAGACAGATCCAGAATAGTGAGATTGCTATGATAGGATATAAAGGAGAAGAGGAGATTGAACATTTTTGTGTTGATAGATATCATAGAACTGAAGTATGGATCCAATAATTTGATATTCATTTCAGTGTGAATGGTGAGATATTAGCAATAAGAAGATCGATATTCATATCGATCCATACTTTATCAGTAAAAATTTTGCATGAATACGGTACCAGAATGAGCTATATGTACTAGCAACTCAAGCAAAATAAGTAATATATTTGAAGGATCTGAAGTATCGAGGTGATTGACATGTCATACAAAGAATAATATCTAAAGGCATATATTATATACTAACCGACTAGAGATGGACGAAAGTTCAGATCTACATGAAGAAGAAGCTTTTCAAGAGGAAGAACAAATATTGATCGAGCTCCTTGTTGACGAAGAACTTGTGACAACTCCTTTGAATAGGACTGATCTGCCGCCCAATGAAGTTGAAGCTAATTTTATATTTAATCTTGATGATTTGAAGAGTGATGATCAGTTCATAAATGACGATGAGATAGAAGACGATACATTAGTCGATTATTGTAATTCGGAGAAGTACCTATAAATTGAGAAGGATACGGATATTGATAAGTAGATCTATATTCTTTGTTGAATCTTCTCTTGCAATAATGGTATGCAATACAATTCTATTCATTAATATTTATATATTTTTTGCTATTATTATTTATTATTATATTTATTTATATGTCAAGTTAGTTATATGCATAATTTAAGCATTGCAAATATGGCACTAAGAGGGAGACGACCACGTCCAAGTTTCCAGCCTCCTTTTGAGGATGAGCCTTCCCCCATTTCCACTGCCACACCATCGGAGCCACCAGAGCGTGCTGCAGAGGTGGGTTCAAGTGGTATTTTAATATTTTTTTATATAATAAAATTTGATTTTAATCGTATATGTTAAGTTTATAGATAGTTATCATACTAATGATTTATTCATTATTGTTTCTGACCATTCGGTGCAAGTAGTGAGGTGAGGGTGAGGGATCCATTGAAGAACCTCATCCTGGAGCATTGGAGACATGAGCACGAGGGATAGCATCTCTGTATCGAGATTCTATCTGACTACATGCCCATTAGGGGATGGTGCGATTTATGGTGGACTGAGCTTGGTATCATATGTTGCAGCTATGCCCCTGTGACGCTCTCCGATTGTCATTACGTTACATCAGCTCAGATGGAGGTCTTTTATAGCCACTTACAGATAAAATAATATTTAATAAAATATTTAATTAGCACTATGTTGTTATAATATTTGTTATTGGCAGGCTATATTTGATATTATTGATTTTGAGCACGATTACGTGCAGCGAGCTATGGATGATCATCTATGCTTATATTTCAAGGATTACCGACATCGCATTCATCACCACTGGTATGCTGTAGTGTAAGATCAAGGGGTGGAGGCAGCGCGACAGCAGTCATATGACAGCATCAGTATCGAGGATTGGGCTGTCATATGCCGCAAGTATGAGGATCCGATATATCAGGTTAAGCATCCAAATTTTTTTTTAGAGTTTAATAATTAAACTATTTATTCTTAAATTCAGTTAGTTACTAATTTGACTGTTAACTATACAGGATCGATGTGCCTAAAATACCGTCAATCAGGCGAGACAGACCATCGGGCACTGTCGGGGTTCGAGGCTGTTCGCTCGTCATATAGAGAAGATGATAAGTAATTTTTATTTAGCATATTTTAACTCTTTAACTATTTAAAAGAAATTATTAATTATTCTCAAATTACAGAGAAATATAAACAGTGACGAGCTTCCTCGTAGGATTGAGATTTACAAGCGAATCCACCAACGACGGTTAAAGGAGGGGACAACGAAAAGCCAGAAGCTTTATGTAAGTTTTTTTAATTATTTTTTTTATTGATATTTTGATTTTTAGTACAAACTTAGAATAGCTATAACTTTAATTTTCAAGGATGTATGATAGGGATTAGATCTTAGCCTATCCTTAAAGACTCGACCGTACCCACAGATGATGAGATCTGTGATTAGATACTTGGTACGAGATCCTGTTATGTTAGGAGACTAGAGTATGAGATCAGTCCTCCTCCATCCTCACATTCATCCAGGGCTGACGTCCATGCTACTGCAATGCCCGACTAGTATAGATATAGATACAGACTACTGAGAATCGACAGCAAACTAATGAGGATCAACAGTTGATGAGGCAGATAATGGAGCAGATGATGGAGCTGATGAGACAGTAACAGACCGATCCAAGCTCCTCCACCCATTTCTCTTCTCTAGATGCTGATACTTGATGGCTAGCAGCTTATTTTTATATTTTTATATTTTTATTTTGGATCTTTATAATTATTAAATTTATTTTTTTATAATTATATTTTAATATAATAAAATTATCAAATTTATTTATGAATTTATTATGTAAATTTTTTATTTTAATTTAATAGATTGTAAATATAAAATATTAAAAATATAAATTAAAAAAATATATATTTATAAAATATTTTTTAAAAAATATTATATTTTAATTAATGATGGAATTATTTATGACAAAATTTATGTCATAAATAAAATTATTTACAATGAAACTATTCCATCACAAATAATTTATTTTTAAAATTTAAAAATCCTTTTAAAAATTATTTACAATGAAATATTATCATTACAAATAATTTTTCTTTGATGATGGAACTATTTACGATAAAATTTTTCATCATAAAAATATAATTTATTTTATTTTTTAAAAATATTAAATTTATTTATTAAATTATTGATGATGAAAAATTTTTATCATAAATAATCTTATTTATGATGAAAAAATAAATTATTTATGATGAAATTTATTTCATCATAAATAATTTAAAAAAAAAAAAATTATGGCATAAATGGTTCATCGTAAAAAAATAATTATTAACGATGAAAATTTTATTTTTATCGTAAAATATTATCTGCAATCATATTTTTAGCAACGCAGTATTAGCGACTAAATTTCTATCGCAAATAAGTATTTGCGATAGAAATTTAATATTTATGATATTTTTTTTGCATCGCAAATGTTCCTTTTTGCTGTAGTGAGTAAATTTGAATCTAGAGCAATTCCTTCTATTCTTATAGGATATGCTTCACAACACAAAGCCTATAAGCTATATGGGTTGCAGTCACATAAATTCTTTTATTCCACAGATATTGTTTTTTATGAATATGTTTTTCTATTTTCTCAATCTGTTAATTCTCTTAGTTCTTCCATTCCTTTGCCTTCTGCAGTTCTTGATGTTGATCATACTGACAATTCTTCTGTTCTTTCACCACTCTCATCTTTTTCATCTATTTCTCCATCTACTGACCATTCTCCACGGCATTCTTCCCCTTCACTTCCTCTTAGGAGAAGCACCAGAATAGTAACTAAACCAACCTAGTTGCAGGATTTTGTTGCTTTAGTCCAACAATTTGATCTTGTTCATGATAGCAATGACTTTGACTGCATCACTGCAGTAATACAAGGTAATTTTCTTTTATCTGTCACATTTAACCCTTCATATTTAGCCTTTATAGCCAATGTATTTAAGATTCCAGAGCCTATTTCCTATAATCATGCTAAACGTGATAAGAATTGGATGCTTGCTATACAAAATGAGTTGACAGCATTGGAAGCTAATCAGACTTGGACTTTAACATCTTTGCCTCCTGGAAAGAAGCCTATAGGCTACAAATGTATTTATAAAGTGAAGCATTTACCTGATGGCACAGTGGACAGGTACAAAGCTAGGCTTGTTGCCAAAAGATTTAATCAATTACTTGGTTTGAATTATACAGATAGTTTCTTATCAGTTGCTAAGTTAGTGATAGTGATGATTTTTTTAGCTATTGCAGCAACAAAAGACTGGCCATTGTACTAATTAGACATAAACAATACCTTCTTACATGGGTTCATTGATGAGGAGCTTTACATGGTTCCACCAGAAGGGTATGATAAGGCATTACCGGGCCAAGTTTGTAAACTACTTCAGAAATCTTTGTATGGATTAAAGCGAGTAGGGAGGCAATGGAACAAGGAGTTTACTGCTAAGTTAAAAGATTTTGGCTTTATCCAATCATCACATGACCATTGCTTGTTCATTAAAGGTTCTGGTCACACATTCCTTGCATTATTGATCTATGTTGATGATATATTGATTACTAGGGTATCAGAATTTTTGATCATTGAGGTGAAGCAGTTCCTACATAAGCAGTTCACAATAAAAGACTTGGGCTATGCCAAGTTTTTTCTTAATCTTGAGATTGCAAGATCTGCCTTTGGCATGTACTTAAATCAGAGAAAATATATTTTAGATATTGCGAAAGATGTTGGCCTGCAAGATGCTAAAGTTGCTTTTGCTCTCATAGTGAAAGGTTGCAAGTTAGTTCCTGATATGAAAGCCCCATAGTCTAATCCTGAGGTTTATAGAAGACTTGTGGGTAGATTATTGTATCTTAGTTTGACTAGACCTGATATTACATACTAAGTGCAGCAGTTAAGTCAATTTATGCAAATTCCATATCAGTCCCACCTTGATGCTGCTCTCCATGTATTGAGGTATCTCAAAAACTATCCATCCAAAGGCATATTCTTCTCCAAGTCCAATTCTTTACAGCTTTCAGCATTTTGTGATGCTGTTTGGGTAGCTTGTCCCACAACTAGGAAGTCCATCACTAGTTATTGTATATTTTTGGGTTCTTCACTAGTTTTATGGAAATCCAAGAAGCAATTCATTGTGAGTCGATCTTCAGCTGAAGCCGAGTATAGGAGCCTGGCAACAATAGTGTGTGAGTTACACTGGATCACTTATATTCTGAAGGATTTTCAGCCCCCTATATCTTTACTTATTCCATTAAGGCATGACAAGTAAGCTACAATCCATATAGCAGCTAATCCAGTCTTCCATGAGCGTATAAAATATTTGGATATTGACTGTCACATAGTGCACAATCACCTAGCAGCTGGCTGCATCAACATTGTTCATATTGGTTTTAAGCACTAGTTGGCAGACTTATTCACCAATCCCCTATCAATTCAATCATTTCAGTTCTTACTGTCCAAGATGGGGTTGGTTGATTTCTCTCCCACTCCATCTTGAGGGGGGATGTAAATATATTTATATAGAAAAGAAGGTAGATACTTTGGAGAAAAAATTGGTTATGCAAATTCAAGAAGCTGTTACTATCAAGTTGGATTAGTTAGGCTGTTATGAGTAGATTGTAATATGATTGGTTAGGATAACCAGCTCAGCAAGAGTCGTTATTTTTCTCTTTATATATATAAATTTTTTTTATTCTCTGTCTCAACATACGATAGAATATAATTTTCATTTCTCAATTCTAGCTTTTTGTTCAATAGCTCAAGTTTGCTTTTTTTTCGAAAAGCAACCGTAAGGTAGTGTTCTGTGCTATTAATTGGAAGTTCTACTTCTTCTAACAATTAATTGAAAGTTCTACTTCTTCTAACAACAATCCCATTTGCATGGTGCAATGAACTTAAGGAGGATATAAAACCGGGGAGAAAGGTGAAGGATCAACACCTCTAAACGGAGAAAAAGTGTTGGGACCAACAACAAGAATGATTCGGATGATGCATGCGCATTAGCCTAAAGTACTGTTGCATTGCCACGTGGTAAGCTTTAACGTTGCACATCATACTTTATCACAACCGGTACATTTTTGTTCATGTTTGACAAGAAGCTTCATCTAGTCCAATTCCTTCCTCGATCATTCATAAAGTGCAAGCACTACTAGCAGAAAGCCTGATTACATAATTAATAAAGTAACAGCATAATCTACTGGTGGCGTCAAGAAAATGGAGCTAAATTCTTCAAGGACTATTTGCGGACGGAATCTCTGCAACAGTGGCATGGTCAGCAGAATTAGATTTCATCGCATCAGTCGCAGAAATCGGTAGCTCGAATGCCCCTTTCTTCTCATCATCATCTGAGGACTGGGTCAAATGATCCTTGCTCTTACCCCACATCAGAGAGTAGAGACCAATAACTATGATAGTTGCTCCAACCACCCTATCAATTTCAGAGAAGTAAGTATAACCAGACTCTGTACCACTATAGCTGCAATGAGATAACAAGAACTCATACCTTCCCAAAGTGATCTCCTCTGCTAAAATGATGGAGCCCATTATAGCTACTATTATCATGCATAGAGGGTTAAATGCAGTCACGAAGACAGGGCCCCTTTCCTTCATCACTTTTCCTTGAATATAGTATGTGATACCAGAGCACATTATTCCCTGCATTAGAATCAGCTCAATTGCTAAAATTTCTGAGCTCAAGAACATAAATACTAGCATAAGTTCAGTCTGTTTCTATGATTTAGATGCTTTAACATCTATAATTATCTCAAACAAAGATCCCATTCTTACGGAGTAAGCGGCCGTTAGGAGTCTCAAGTCAAATCCTATCAACCATGGCTTGGCTTCATGCTCCATTACGAGAGCAACTGCACCACTTTGCACCGCACCCATGAAGCATATCCAGGTGGTCAAGGAAAGCTCTGCTGGATAGGACTTCAGTGTATGTGACTGACCAAATAATCAACCATCATGGTGCATTAGTCACCCAATAATGTATACTTTTCTTCTATGATTAAAACATATATAAGACATTATATTGGAGCTTCAATTCTGGTGATGAAAGAGCATTACTTGTAGTAAAAAGAAAGCAGACCAACAGAAGCAGCTAAATAATAGCATGAACACGCCTTCAAGCCAGTGGCTATCATCTTGGCTGCCAGTGTTATTGTTGTGGTGGTTGCGTCCCTTTGTCCAAATAAATTCTACCACCTGTCCTTTGTATAGAATCATGAGCAATGCACCAACCAGAGTCACCAGAGTCCCGACGATCTTGGCTTGGCTATGCCGTTTCTTGATATCTATCTTCTCCATTCTGATCACTCAAGTAAACATAGTTAATAATTAACATAACTCTGTTTGATAATTACATGAAAAGTTTTCCTTGATATATTTTGATAGAGATGGTTGTAACTTTTTACCTGAGAAGAATGGCATTAACAAAGGTCACAGCAGGAAGTATGTTGTAAAGGGCAGATGCGAAGCTTGCATTCGTGTTCTTGGTCCCCATGTAATAGAAACTTTGGTCAAGCACAGGCCTAGCATGGAAGATGAGGAATAGCGTTAACGAAGAAGAAGTTGAGTTTTGTGAAGTTAAGCTAATTACGTAAAACTTTGGTTGGTGAGTAGATGAGTACTCTAGTAGTGCCAAAGCCATTATCTTGAGAAAGTTGGAGAGTGTCATCTTCGGCCGCGCATTCCCGCTGAAGAGAAGAAATGGACATGTTGGCTCGATAAATGAAGAAAGAGACATGCAACTAGCTAGTAATGTTGCTAAGGGTTAGAGGGCTGTTTTAAAAAATAGAACATAAGTTATAAATAACAACAACAACAATAATAATAATAATAATAGAACGTGAGAGAAGGCATGGTGTAGATGGGACGTGCTTGCATACATAAAACGCCTACAAATTAAGGTCCACTAAAAAGTTAGTGGCCCTTTTGTGTGAGAGAATGATTTGATGGTCTCCATGACCATTGCATCATGGCCATAATATTTTGAAAATAACAAGTTACACAAATAAAAGAATTAGAGGTGCACAAATCAAATGGATCTTTTGACTCGTAATACACATCATGATCCAATCAATCTGGATTAAACCCATCTCCTGGCTTTAGTTTCATGAGTGAACACATCAACTTCATGCTAGGGGTTGAAAATGGATTGACCAATCTGCGACCTAGTCCCTGATAGAGATGCATGGATGTGTTTCTTTTCTTGTTTTTATTTTCTTGAGAGAAGATTTGGTTAAGCTTTGGCTTAGAATATGTCAGCTTTGGTTCCAGTGACCTTGAGAATAAAACCATTTTCAAGTGTAAATTGAGCGAGCAATTTGTTAATTTGACTGACCTAATACTTTATGTAACAATCTTTTGGAAAAAATTATAAGTTATTGTGTGTGTGTGTATGTGTGTGTGGACTTTTGCATAACTAAGGAAAATAACCAATGATTGCTTTAGCTTAGCATGATGTAAATGTAGAGAGGGCTTGATAGGTTCATTTTTATTGTTTAACAAATTTTAAAAAAAGAAAATTCATTTTTGAATTGGATGATGTGGAGACTTGGAGGGCAATTTAAGATTCAGAAACAATTTGGAGAAGCTTGGGTTTAAGATCTAAGATCTCATAAAAAAAAACTAGTTGAATGATGTTATTTAGATTTTTTGATTCTACAGTTCATATAAAATTAGATACATATCCACACAAGTCCTCAAATATTATCATGGTAGTTGAAAAGTGTTCTTTAGATTCCATAGCCATGTATAAGTATCCAAACTTTATATGTACCATGGCCACGTGGGAAGGAGTTCGGAGAGAGAATAGCGTAAAGAGTATCCATCTGCGACTGGCCCTTTTGACAAGAGTCTCTTTATGGAATTATGTTTTTGCTTGTCTCTTGGGTTGGTGCTATGAAAAAGCAAAGGAAATAAAAAAAAAACTGTCACTCTTTTCAGCTTTTTCACGATTCATTCTTTCTTGGGTTTTCAGTGATCCTTGATTGTGGGACCACCCAAAGTTTAGTCTTTTCCTTCTTTGAGTTTATTAAATTGGCATGGATATATGATTCCTCAATTTTGGAGTGCTTGATATTTTATCATGGTGTTGATCCAACTATCCATTGGATTTTTTGCTTTTTCTTCAATGAAGCCAGTGGAACTATCACCTTTATATCATGCAAAGATAAAGAATAGACAAGAATACTCAAAAGGAGAAACAGAATAAATAAAGAATAGACAAGAATATGCTTAAAAGGAGAAACAGAATAGGAGCTTCCAACATCCAACTAGCTAATGAACAGCCAAAATGGAAATTTTGCCCCAACCCAAGCTTCTACATTAAAATACTTAAATCCTTACTCGAGTCTAGTGTGCAGTCTCGGGGAATGTTTTTAACGCTTTAGCTGAGCTCAAGAAAATGCTTGATGGACTGAAATATGTGAAATATCT
Source organism: Elaeis guineensis (assembly GCF_000442705.2). Taxonomy (NCBI): domain Eukaryota; kingdom Viridiplantae; phylum Streptophyta; class Magnoliopsida; order Arecales; family Arecaceae; genus Elaeis; species Elaeis guineensis. Next base: position 87,141,340 of record NC_025999.2, read on the forward strand.
TGGAGCCTAACATGCACTCATATATCTGTCACAAACCCTAAGCAGGCCTCAACGAGCAGAGATTCACCGCATTATAATGGTCGCATGAAGGGCAGAACAACAACATGTACATATAACCCTAATGCATGGCGCCCCTCTAGATGTGGAGAATTTATATCCTACACCAGGAGCACCACATCAGCAGAGCCCATAGGAACGAAAAGTTTGATTGGTGTGGTGCACCATGCATATAGCTTCACTTGGATGTGACAAGGCCATGAGGCCTTGACTGGTCGAAACATGCCACGTTTTGAGTCATGTAATTATAGCTCGAGTCCAACAAGCACCTTCCATTTTCCTTAGTTTTATCACCACCAAAGTGCTACGTTAAACCTGGTTTAATTGGCAAAGATGAATGGCTTATCTAATCTAATTCATGGCATGCAGGCATGCATGCATGTATGTCATATAAGTCATGCCAAATTAACTAGTGCTAGAGAGAGAGAGAGAGAGACCTCTCGAACCACAACGCGAATGGGGCGAGGACGGCCGTTGCGATGGCATTGCGATACACCACAAGCACATAATGGCTCATGCCTTGCTTGAGCGCTGCCACCAAGAAAACGAACATCCCGGCATACCCAAACTGCAAGAAGACCATACCCAAGTATGGCTTCACCCTACTCCAAACCCCACCAAAGGACATCTTATCCCTCCTCTTACCTCCTTCACACCCTTCTTTCCTAACTCCCCACCTCAGAGAACCTCTCTTATGGGACTCAAAGCTAAATGCATGCAGCCTTATATAGCTAAAAATCAGACCACCACCCTGTAGACCACCATAGGAACAATAGTCTTTAAGGGGTGGGTGTCTCTCCTAGATTCCATTATTTTCCATAGACAACAGCAAAGGAGTCCATTTGGGCATTTTCGAAGGACACTCGGAGGTGAGGTGAACTGAGATGAGGTTTAAAGGTCCACCATCTTTCAAGTGATGTAGTCAAAAGAAATCCAGTCTAAAGAGTGACAACCTTTCCCTCCGTCCTCCTGGCGTTTAAAGAAAATGAAATTATTGGTGAGTGACGGCTTAAAGGGGAGCCTAATGGAAACAAGGTTTAGTGCATGCCAAAGAGGGCAGTCCAACTTGGTGTGCTTATTAATTTTAGGAGCATTGCATGGCAATTGGTTGGACTTATCCAAGGCCATGGAATGTTCACAAATTACAATCGTTTTCGGCTGCACAAGTGTGGGCCGGCGAAGTGATAAACCCCAATAGCTTTTGGGGTTGCAGAAATTTTTTGTGCACCATGGATGGTGTAGAAAATCTAATGTGGAGCATACCATCTTGTCTGATTGGTTCACATGATTATTATTTTTCAATGCATATTTAATGCTTGCAGATCATTTTTTTTTTTTTTTAATTTATATGATGAAAATAACTCTGTCTTTTAGTTACGACACCCTTTCACAAAAAATTATGACATCTCTTCAAGAAAATTATGACATCCCTGTTTTTTGAAAAAATTTATGATATCTCTTTTTAAAAATTATGACACTTCTTTACAAAAATTATAATATTTTAAAATTAAATAAAAAATTAAAAAAAATTTTATACCCCCCACGATACACAAAAAAATTTTCTTTGGGCTTAATGAGTAAACATAGTAAGAGCAAGCCTCAATTAGGAAGATTTTGCCGGGTGCAAGAGAGGGTACCATTTAATGGATAAATTTAATTAGGGTGTCGTGAGAATTGAAAAGATGGAGAACATGCCCACCTTTTCTTTTATAGTACTAGAATTTCTGTGATAAACAACTGTTGGAGAGCCATTTTATTATTATTATAGATTTTAATCAATCATGAGGAAAAAAAATTCCTTTGACGAACTTTACTCAATTTTTTTTTTAAAATAAGAAAGATAAAATTAGGTAAAATAGGGCATGGATCTTTTTTCATTAACAAATAATAAAATAATTTAAATATTATTTCTCTTTATTTATACCAATGAGGTCTATGCTTGCACAATTTCAATTAAATTCCTCTTCTAGTTAAAAGATATTAAAGTTTTATTGAAAAAAAGGTGACAAGTGAAAAAAAAAAAATCACAAAAGGGTTAGGGTCCTATGGAAGATAGATCTTTACTTCTTAATCAACTTAATCTTCAACTGTATAGCCTAATTCTAAATGGAAGAAATTTTTTTTTTTGACTAGCTCTTTTTGAGATCTAAATGATAAAATTTGAACTTGATTACTCAGCCCATCTTCCATCCTAGGCTAGTTCTAAAATATTAGGAGCCCACTTAGGTTTAGCCAAACATAATTCTAGGCATGCAATGCAAGAATACACTGAAATAAGATATGAATAAGTATTTTCAAGAAGACGCTTGACCAAACATTGTGGATCAAGTTTTAAATGTAAACTATATAACCATCCTGCTTTGGAAGATGACTTCAAAACCTATTTGAAACAAAGTCCAAACCAAATAATGCTAGCTTCTCAGCATTTTCATGAACTAAAATAAATTAAAGAATATGACTCAGAATGGAAGGCAAAGCTGGACGAGCAACTCATTGAAACATTCACTTGAAGACTGTTGGAGGAAAATTTAAAATTTGAAAACTCAAAATTTCTCAAATAAGTTTTCCTCCAAGGATTTTTTCTTTTAACCATTTTGATTAAGATCTTTTAGTCCCCCATTGAGAGTGGAAAGGTTTTTTGAGCTCTTTATATGAGAAAGGATTTGACTAAGCCCTTCGAGGCATTTGAGAAGGTTTAAAAGAAAATCTTTAATACACGAATGCGAATCGAACCGGATCAGATCGGATCAAGCCGGGCCAGGTCAAGGCATGGGCGTGGGTGCAGATTTAGGCTTTTAATTTCTGAATGTTGGGAGGTTATTTCTATCCTTAATGGACCAGTCCAACAGAATATATTGGTTATAAAAAGGCCGCTTGGGACCTAATCCGTATGCCATCCAAGAGCCTTCTAATCTTCTTTTGATTTTTCAGTAGTTCTCTCTTCTTTTAGAAAATTTTGATTCCAATCTTTTTCTCTTCATCTTCTTGGATGCTGAAAGAGTCTTTATCAACCTCCTCCACAATCATGATCATGCTCGTAGGGGGAGGATACTGATCATATCTTGGAACGGTGTTTTCGAGTATTTCTTGTATGAAAAATGAAAATATGTCTTAGGTTAGTGTTGCGCACGCTTCCAGATTTTAATTTTGATATTTACGATTTTCTATATATTTTTTATAATTTTTTACATTTGAAATTCTTATTAGTTTTGTTAAATCACATTTAGAATTTTAAGTATAGTTCTAATAGTTTAAGGCATATTTCCAGATGTGATTTAATAAAAGAATTTACTTCATGACTAACATGGTGGAAGTAATACCATAATGAAGACATGATTTCATCCATAATATATCTTGTAAGGCATTATTTGTATCCATATTTGATGTAATTTATTCTAGTATAAGATATTTGATATAGTAATCATTGTTCTAGAAAGTGGTTGGTTTGCGGGTTTGTTGTGTCTGAGCACAAACTGCTGCCCCCGTTGTGTTTGAAAAGAAAGAAATGCCACTGGCATAACAAATTTAGAGTGCAGAGGTGTACCTTATATATCTAATCACGTAGATTTCTCACACCTATGCATGGCATGGATCATGACCCTTGTTAGTATGGGCTTCCAACTTCTATTATTTTCCCCTCGTCTTCTTTTGTAATTTTCTTTTCTTCAAGACTGTTGCTTACCGTGTTGTGTAAAATATAATGTCTTATTCTAGAGACAAATAAATTCCTCTGGTGGCACGGCAACCATTGTAGGTATGATTTAAAATAATAATCATTATAACATTGTAACAGCTTGTATAATGATTTTGAAGGGAATCTATTATTGCTTATTTAGATAATAGCTGTTATTTGACAGTTGCCCATTTTCCTCAATAAAATAATTATTTATGAATCTCAAATTTTTTTACTAATTTTCCATCCTAATATAATTTCTACCACCTGAATTTTCTTAATGAGTGATTTAGACAAGACTTCAACTAGAAAAGAAGAACATGATATAGTAGATAGGCATAGATAGGCATGCCACCTGAAGTCAGCTGCAACTTAGGGTGTATTTAGTTATACTTTTTAATTTTTAATTTTTAATTTTTAAAAAATATTTTTTATTTATTTTTATTATTTAATAAAAATAAAAAAGTAAAAAATATGTTTGACAACTACGTTGTTATAAAGCAAAAAGCAACATTTGAGAATGACAGGTGAAGAGCTCGATGAGGAAGAAAAGTTCGGAAAGGAAGGGAGAAGAGTTCGGGAAGGTGAAGAGCTCCATGAGAGAGAAAGATTCATGCTCTTTACTTTTTGATTTGGCGTTTTAGACGTGGAGAAGCAAAAAAATTAGAAAAATAAATTTTAGAAAGTAAAAATTTTTTGCTTTGCATATAAAGTAATTATTTTGATTATTTTAATTTTAATTTTTTATTTTTCATGATATTACCAAATATTATTTTTTAATTTTTATTTTTTAAAAATTAAAAATTAAAAAAATATATTTTTTTAATGGCTAACCAAATGCACCCTTAATAACCTTCATTTTGCTTGAGGCTATCCCATGATTTATATCATAATATGAAAACTTTGATATTCCAGATCCCACAATATAACAATAAATTAATGATAATTTCTAGTATTAAAACTGAAAAATGGAGAATTCCTTGCATATTCGAACTCTGGGCGGGTGTGGTGACAGATTTGAGTGTGGAAAAGGTTTGAGAATAGAGAAACCCTTGAAAGCCGTACTTGGCCCACATTGCTAGACAATCGGCCTCTATGGTCGAGCAATGTATTGCCCAATGAATTGCCAGTAAGCTCATGGCCCTGTTAGTACTGGAAAGTTTTTCCTCTTTTTTGGCTAATAGATCGAAGATGTATCACAAATCTTTTCTTCAATGCTTTTTTGTTAGATCCTTAAAACATAATAACAAAATAATAAAAAAGATCTGGGATGAGTCATCCAAAAAAATTAAGAGATATAAGAGGAAAGAGAAATGAACAAGCAAATGTTGTAATCTTGAACACCAAAGCGACACCACTTATCTTTTCAGCATTTTTCTATCATTCAAATAGACAACCTTCTATCCCATCAGAAATGGGACAATCTTCCCAATCATCTTAAGTCAAGCTTTAAGGAGCCCATCGTAGCACTACAATCACTATCTTAGAGGCCTTAGGTAGGTTTGAATCGTTTCCTGATCTCATGGTGACCATTGGTTTGGAGGTGGAAGCCAAATCCAACGGGCTCAAGTAACCAAGTTTGGGCAAGTTGTAATTCTGATCAGTATTTACCCACCCTATTAGAGAAAAGGTGGAAAAATCTTTTTCAGTATATTAAAATCTTATTGGCCAATATCTCAAAAATATCCATCTATTTTGGCCAGGATGATAAGGTTGGAACTTTAAAATATCTATTGACAAGGGGCTAATATTGATATAAATTGTTGGGCTGAGCACGGCTCAGATTCGGTCAACCAAAAATTTCATCCGACTAAATCCAATCGAGTTGAAAAAAATTCAATCCATTGTCGACCATTTATCATACATAAACCGTTTGAAATCGAAGTGAACAGTTTATCGCGAGTTCGGATGGGTTATATCGGTTTGGATTTCAATATTAATCTAATATTGATTTTAAAGCCAATGTTGATCTATTTAAATTTTTATTTTTTTTTAATTTAATGTAAAAAAGATCTAAACCTTATAAGTTACAAATTTTAAGTTTATTTTTGAATATGTACAAAATAGAATAAAAAAAAAATTTACTCATCTAAAAGTAACTACATCTGAAATCTTTCACTTTAGAATTATAACCTAAACGACGCCGTTACAAAATGAAAGTGAGTTTGTGAAATACTACCTTTGTTGGGTTCAATTTCATACAGTTTAAAAATATAGAAATTGAATCTGACCATAAATAATCGATTTTTTATAAATTTCAATCCAATTCCATCCAATTTATATCTTTCAATCAATCGAAACCGATATTTATTGGATCGAATTGAATGAATTACTTTGAATTTCGGTTACTTGATCAGCCCTAATAAGTCAGTATCTTGGCTAATATCAATTGAGGCCAACCCTCGATTTGATGCATTTTGTTGAAAGCCAGCACTTCAAAATTATATTTCGAATACAACCACGCTAGCATGGCAAAATGGAAGCCAGGAGGACTATTTTGCAGACATTTTCTAGTGATGTATCATTGGACTCTGAACGCCCTTCCAAGTAGAAGTCGTCCAGGTACAGAGGGATAGTCTAATCACCATCCCCTTAAGTATAATAAATATGTGTGTGTGAGTATCATAAATTAATGCACTTTTCTGCATCGATTATTTCATGTTTTAGTGTGTTAATTATATTACCAAATACAAAAGTATCCAAATGCAAGTATAACTATCCGGTTCAATTTATAGGAATACTCTCGTCATCTATAAGTGGAGAAAACCAGCTTGGTCATGTCTCGAAAACAAAATTACCATCCCATATGCACATACATGCAAGTATTATATGCATGTATATATATATATATACATGTATGCATGTTTGTATGTAAGTATGGAGGTGTGCAATGATCTCAAAAAGAAGAAGGAGAAGAAGAATGGAGTGGGGCAAAAAATAAAAATCTAAGAAGAAATAAAAAATGAAACATAAAAAGTCCAAGAGTGATCAAGTAAAAGGTATAGAAATTTACTCGATTTTCGCCGATGTTGGCAGTTCTGCATTGTCAACAATAATGCATTGGCATAAAGCAATATCACATGTACAAAGTTTAGATGACATAAGGACGCATTTGGATGTTTGGAATCATGGGAATATGTTCCAAAGGAGACACAACTAAAGAAACTGTACCCCCCTCCCTTCTCCCCCAAAGAAAAGAAATCTTCCCTCCTTGATGAAAAAATAATCATTACAACGATGATACCATATCAAATTTATAATAAATCCATAACAATCTTTATATTTTACCGATTATCATATATTTTATCAATTTTTATGAATTATATCTCACACTATCCTATGTATTTCACTCATTCTCGATTGGTGATTGATTTGCTACAACGGTGATATGATATCATCATTGCAGCAAATATTTTCTCTCTCTTTGATCCCCCTCCATCATTTTAGTATAGCGGCCAAGCATGAGGCCATGTGAACGCATCATGCCTTAGTTGGACAAGCAGATTTGCTGGCAAGAAAAATTTTTTGTGCACCGCACGTAAGGCGTGTTAGGCAAGAGAAATTTTTTGTGCACCACATTCGCACATCGCATGCGGTGATTGACTCATGCATGGAGTTAGATAAAAAATAATTTTTTTTTCATACCACTGTTCGATTCCACATGTGAGCCAATCACTACGTGCGGTGCATACATTCTGCACCGCACAAAAAATTTTCTTACTGGCAAATTATAGATGGAGAAGGGAGATCGATAGGGCAGTCCAGCCTCCATCGCCGTTGGTGACCCGCTGGGCAGCTGCCCACCTCCTAATCAGACATTGGTTAGAGTAGTACACACTAATCAGCGCAATTAGAGATACAAACCAATTGGCTCACACCAGATCTAAAGGGAGTATTTGTGATTACCCATGGATTTGGTCATCAATGTCTTCTAATTTTATTTGCATCACCAAATTCTTCTGAAACATGCTGTTCCGTTCATAGAAAACAAATACTCTTATATATAGAATTATGTATTGATTACCTTCCAATCACAATAAGTGCAGCCTTCTGAATTCCTTGTGAAAATATGCTGGCATTTTTTAAGACGTATCATGGTTTAGTCGGCATATACACCATGCACTTCACATACACATGCACAAATGTCATTAATCAGCTAAAAGGTTGTGCTGTATATAGGGTAGAAGACTCAGAGGATGTAAATACGACAATTTTTTCCCCCTCTGATGCGATAAAAACTGAAATCATAGAATCAGATAAGAAAGAGATCCAAAGTCCAAATTAAGCTATGGGCCCAAGTATGTTAGGCGAATTGACAAGTCACATGACAAAGGCGAAGTGATCATTGCACGATATCAAGGCTGGGAATGGTAAAAATCCATGAAGATTGGATTGTCCAGCTCTCGATATTTCCCAATGCGAGCAACTAACAAGTGTGCAACTCTGTATCTGACTCAGATTTTTTGGGTTTGGATCCTGCAAATTGGATTTCATAAATTTTAAGGATGAATCCAGATATTGGAACATTATTTTAATAATCAAATTGGTTTCCGATAAATACATATTCAAACTTGATAACCATACTCCTGATGGAGACACTCGGATCTTTTTACGCCTTATGCTTGAGAAAGAGAGTTGCAAGCATTTAGATTTTAGAAATTGAATATATGAATCAAGTAGAAATGGGGCAACCCTTACTTGAATTTCTGGCTTGTACCCCTCTATGGCAACACTAGGCCTCTGTCCTCCATTTGATGTCCCCAAAATTAGAAATTGGAAGATCAGATGACTGATTGATCTGAAGTAGGATTGAAGAATTTGTTTCTGATTATGGTTTTGGGGGATGATAGATTTGATTTGAGCTGTTGACTAGAGTTTAGACATAACCAAAAGCAAATAGGAAGCAAGGTGACCCCTACTTGAATCTCTGGCTTATACCCTCTACAAGAACACGAGGCCTCTGTCCCATGTTTGATGTTTCCAGAATTCGAGATTGGTAGGGAGATCAGATGACTTAGGGATTTGAATTAAGATGGAAGAATTTGTTAGGGTTATGGGTTTTGGAGGATGAAACATTTGATTTGAGGTGTTGACTGGAGTTTAGATATAAAACAATATTCAAATATCCTCTCGTCTATGCTTGGTAGGATATCGCATGCCTCAAATGTTATCTTCTATTGAAAGAAAGAAAGAAACGAGATTAATGGATCAGTAATCATGCGTAAGATTAATGGATCAAGGGTGAAGAAGCGAGAAAACAAGAAGGAAAAGAGATCCAAAATCACCTTTTTTTTTTTTTTATATATATATATACCATTAAAAGAAAGTCGCATCTTTTTATTCATAATGATGGATTCACGACTCAATTTTTAATTCCCGATTATAATAACAATTATACAAGAAGACGGTAATATCTGGACATCATATTCTCGCACAATCAATCATGGAAACGAGAGATGCAGGTAGAAAAAGATGCCGAGATTGAGCTTTTCTCTGCAATATAGCTGAAGGGAATGGAATGGATGGATATTATTTTGAATTTTAAACAAAAATGGCTGAATGCATTATATTATTGTTGTTGGGGATGTCTGGATAGGACACCGTCACCACAGGGATCTTTTCGATTCCACTCGTATTGCACTCGATCAGCAAGAGAAAGAAAGAAGAAAAAATAAATACAAGATAAGAGAAAAAAATCAAGTATGTGAATCAGCCCAAGATTTACCTCCACGGGATATGCAAAACTGCACTATGAAAAAGAATAAGTATAAGAGAAGATTCTTACACTCTCAACCCTTGCAATCTCTCTCAACTAGAAGATACCCTTACAAAGCACTCACTAAAATTCAGGAGACCCTGCTTGACAGTCTGTCGAAGCTCCTGCTTCTGTTCTCTGTCGGCATCAGGATCTACTATAGATATCTCGACTGCACCTGCTTTCTACTGCCTCTGCTCTAAGATTTCATTAAACACACTACCACCGTGTCCCTCTGTTTGTACATAGGGGCTTTAAAGAGCCAAAGCTAAGTCCAAAATGATTTAGACTTCCTAACAGCACCAAACAAGCAACTGTCACCCTTAGATCTCGCCCGACTGCCTTCTAGACTGTCGGATCGCACCCCGGTCCACAAAAACAACCATGAGCCATAAGAAATGCCTTCGAAATGTGGTCAATCCACCGTGGACCGTGAGAAACAGAGTAGAAAACACCTAGTCGGTCTATAGCAGTCGCGTGGACCGTGCAATACCCCATGGTCCACCATAGACTGCGACAGAAAACGGGCTTGGGCCCTTGTGTGCTCGCCCGCACAGGGCCACATCCGTACGCGTGCCCGCCTGGGCCCGAGCGGCGCTTGCGCGTTCATGCTGTCGGGCCTGCTTGCGCCACCATCGACCTCTGCTGCTCCGTAGGCCGTACCACGTGCTCCAGTATTCTATCGCGCGTAATTTCTCCGTCTAGACTTTATTTTGACTGTTCTTAGACTCGTTGAACTCCGTTCGCCATCCTGGATCTCGCTGTGGGCTTATTATGGATCGAATCTTAAGGTATCAAATCCTAACAATCTCCATCTTGACTCAATATTCAGCCTCCATAATAACTCTGAGAGCTCATCTCTCATCTTTATGCTTTAGGACAAACGCCTACTACTCATGGATGGACAAACATGGGAGTCGAGCCAGGCCGCTCAATCCCATCTCTATCACGTGCTGTGTCCTCTCTGACTTGAGATCTGCTCGAGGTAATCTCCTGAGATATTAAGAATCTCATCTTGCGACGTCGCCTCTCGTTCTTTCGAGTCTCCCATCTCGTGTTCGATCCATCTGCTTTTGGAGCTCTACCTCGTATTGGACTCCCTGCCAAGAGGTAGTATCCTCCATACTACTTCCCTTTCATCATGACCCTACTGCCGCGCATGACCTTCACGATTCCTCCATCAGCTCTTCACATGTAGCTGATCGAATCCAATCTATTGAAGAAAATTAGATTTCTCTTGAAGCTGAATATGTATCAGACCTCACCAACTTCCTCACTGCTCCATCATGTGTCTCCATGCTGACCGTCCTGATGTCCTTGATCATATAGCTCGATCCATCCAGTAAGTAAATAGTGTCCTCATTATTCTCCAGAAACTAAATAGCTTCTCTCTGCAATAAACATGATGAGAACAAGCAGAGTCTAAGATCCACTGCTGGAAAGGAGTAGATATCTTATCTGAGTCCATAAGCGCATCAACGATTTCAGTGTCGCTACTAGCCGCTGCCATAGTAGCCATCATTTGATCCTTAAGTTAAAAGCAATCTCTGAAATGATGTCCAACTCATCACATCGCCAACATCTGATCTTGCTATAGTCTCTCGTCCTAGAATTGAACCGCCCACGTCGTGATCCCCTGTCGCTTCATTTTTCATTGCCACATATTTCATTCACCACCATAGCTAAGTCACCGTCTGAACTCGAAGCTCTACTCTCTCGCTTGAGAACCTTATTCTGGAGAAGTGCAGAAGTCGCCTCTTCCATCTTGATAGTGCTCTTTCCTACGAGAAAAACAGTCACCAAGGACTCGAAAGAGGGAGGAAAAGATGATAGCAAGACCAACGTCCAGATCTTCTCCTCAACTTTCTCACCAACACTGAGGAGGTCGGTGAGGATCTTCTGAAAGTAGCTTAGATGCTCCTGCATGCTCTATCCTTCAGTCATCCACATTTGGTAGAACTACCTCCAAAAAAAGAGAGTGTTGGTGAGGAATTTCACCATGTATAATTTTTCGAACTTCGACTATATCGTCATCAAAAAAATCTTGTCAAGCATGTGGATCACCACATCATCCGCTAGGTACAAGCGGATCGTACTCACCGTTTGCATCTGAAGTCGCTTCCAAACCATCACCTCTATGGTAGTCGGCTTCTCCTCGCATAAGAGAGTCTCGATCAACTCCTGTTGGATGAGCACATCCTTCACCCTCGACTGCCAGAGGAAAAAATTACTCTTTCCATCAAATCGACTGATCTCCATCTTGATCAAACTTGTTTTTTTTATCTTCTTCAATCTCAGTCAACACCATCACGATCTGGACAATCTCGTGCGCTGATACCGCCTAAGCTCTAATACCAGATATTAAGGATGTCTGGTTAGGACACCACCATCACAAGATCTTCTCGATACCACTCATGTTGCACTCGATCAGTAAGAGAAAGAAAGAAGAAAAATAAATATAAGGCAAGAAAAAAAAATCAAGTATATGGATCAGCCCAAAGCTTATCTCCAACGGACATGCAAAGCTTCACTATAAAATAGAACAAGTACAAGAGGAGATCCTCACACTCTCAATCCTTACAATCTCTCTCAATTAGAAGCTATTCTTATAAAGCTCTCACTAGAACCCAGGAGATCCTACCTGACAGTCTGTTCGAAGTTCCTGCTTCTACTCTCTGTCGGCATCAGGATCTACTACAGATATCTCGGCTGCACCTGCTCTCTATTGCCTCTACTTCCGGATTTTCGCCGAACATGCTACCACCGTGCCCCTCTGGTTGTACACAGGGCCTTTAAAGAGCCGGATCTATGTAATCTATATAATAAATAAGTCAGATTAGGTTAGACAAGTTAAACATAATGGTTAACCATATTTTAAATGGGTTGAGTTGCGAGCTTGTTGGTCCAACGTAATTATCAGATGGTCGAAATAAGTCAGACATGGTAGGACTCGATATCTGAACCAGCTTACTCAATAAGTGGATAAAGTCAGATCAACTTGCTTACAACGTGGACAGAACCAATCTACTTATTTCAGGTCTGTCAAGCTAGCATATAAGATCATAAATTGCCAACGTGCTTAAGTGCCATGGTATTTCTTCTAAATTTTTATTTTCTCATAGGAAATATGGATTTTATTTTGATACGTGGAATAGATTGTGCATGTTTCTCTAGATCATGTCTTGGGTGAATTGAACTGAAGTGTGCATATCTTGGATGTTGTGCTGTCTTGCCACCTTCTCTTAAGAATTTTATTTAGGTGAATTATTTGGTAATTCGATGTGCTATTTTAATTCCAGAGGGAGGGTAGGGTTATATGACAAATAGTGATTGATTTTAGCATATGAAGATACTTTTGTGAAAATCTAATAAGTTGTATGGTTAGAAGACTATGATTCCTAGTTGCTTCATTTTAGTTACTAGGCTTGGTAGTTTATTTGCTTTGGTTATTGATATTTGATGTAGCTTTCGGGGCTTGTTTGAATATATCTTGCTATTCATAGGAACAAGTGAAGAACTCAATAAATCATTCAATCTAGAATGAGCAGAGTTTGATATCATCATCAGGTCTTTAACTAGCAAAATGGGTATCTCACACCTAATTTTTTTTTTTTTTTTTTCCGTTAGAACTCACACCTAAACTTTATTGGACTTATGTTCAAACTTCTAAGCACAATTAGCTTAGAGCAAGTAAAGAAATCAAAGAAAACATAAATAACCTTTTTTTTTTTTTTTTTTTTTTTGGAGGGTGGAAGTTACCATTCTGGTGCTGCCTATTACTATAAAAGAAAGGGTTAATGCTATTTGTACTTCACATAAAGTAGACCCATATGCTGAGATATACGATACTTTCAATGCATTCTCATGTAATCCACCTTTGAGTAAAAGCGAAAAAGACTACTATCTACTTAATCCAAAGAAAATATGAACAACTAATCAGTAACAATTCGACAATGATCATGATCATCCATACTATTTATCTCATGTGTTAGTACAATCTATTTTGATCAAATGCTGTGCGCATATCTCGCTCCTAAAATCATCATGCTGACTTCAATTTTTCTGTAGCCCTGCTTTCTTATGTTGGGACAATCTCGATTTGAAATCTTGTTACCTGAACCATAAGGAACAAATTTCAGACACATCAACATCTATGTGCCCTGAATCACCAAAACAAATGTTCATCCCTTTATCTTTTTGTGCTGGATTAACTTAGATTGACCATATTCAATCGATCAATCTAGCTTTCGCTAAAAAAGTAAAAGTAATCATAAAGTAGTGTCCCGTGCCATTCGCTGAAAGTTCTACTTTTTCCAACAACAATCCCATTTTCATCGTGCAATGAACTTTAAGGAGGATATAATACCAGGGAGAAAGGTGAAGGATCGACACCTCTAAAAGGAGAAAAAGTGTTGGGACCAACAAAAGGATTGAGATGATGCATGCAAATTAGCCTAAAGTACTATCGCATTGCCACGTGCTAAGCTTTAGCTTTGCACATCATACTTCATCACAACTGTTACATTTCTGTACATTTTTGACAAGAAGTTGCATCTAGTCCAATTCCTTCCCCGATCATTCATAAAGTGCAAGCACTAATAGCTGAAAGCCCGATTACATAATTAAAAAAGTGACAGCATAATCTACTAGTTGCGTATAGAAAATGGAGCTAAATTCTTCAAGGACTCTTTGCGGATGGAATCTCTGCAACAGTGCCATGGCCAGCAGAATTAGATTTCATGGCATCGGTCGCAGAAATCAGTAGCTCGAACACCCCTTTCTTCTCATCATCATCTGAGGATTGGGTCAAGTGATCCTTGCTCGTACCCCATATCAGAGAGTAGAGACCAATAACTATGATAGTTGCTCCAACCACCCCATCAATTTCAGAGAAGTTAGTATAACCAGACTCTATGCCACTAGCGCTGCAATGAGATAACAAGAACTCATACCTTCCTAAAGTAATCTCCTCTGCTAAAATGATGGAGCCCATTATAGCTACTATTATCATGCATAGAGGGTTAAATGCAGTCATGAAGACAGGGCCCCTTCCTTCATCACTGTTCCTTGAATATAGTATGCGATCCCAGAGCACATTATTCCCTGCATTAGAATCAGCTCAATTGCTAAAATTTCTGAGCTCAAGAACATAAATACTAGCATAAGTTCAGTCTGTTTCTAAGATTTAGATGCTTTAACATCTATCATTATCCCAAACAAAAATCCCATTCTAAGAAGCATCTTACGGAGTAAGCAGCCATAAGGAGTCTCAGGTCAAATCCTATCAACCATGGCTTGGCATCATGCTCCGTTACAAGAGCAACTGCACCACTTTCCCATCCATTACCTCTAAGTTTTGTAGAACACAATCTGTGTTACATTTCTTTATAAAAATTGAGGAAAAAAACTTGGTATTTGCAATCTTTGATAAGCATGAAAATATATAATAAGATTCATTATTGCTAAAACAAATAACAGCAATGCAGAATTATAGGCATAGACTAGCATCACATCTAACTATCATCACGTTTCTGGTGAAGGTATGATCAGTAATGTGATTTTGGTGCAATGATGTGCAGAACAGTACACCTAGCAGTCATATTGTGATAAATAGCACTGATATATGCCCAAAAATGTTTCATGTACATGTCCCTGCACATGGTAAATTAAATTAGGAAGCATACAAGCATCATAAGTGTATGAAGTAGAATTAAAATGATTTTATCCAGCTCATGGTGATCAAAGAGGTGAATCTGAACAAACATGAGCGGTTGACTCACAGGTCTCTCTCAAAAGATTTTTAAAAAGTAAGAAATTTTGTGCATAAAATAATGAAATTCTGCAGGCCTACTATGGTATGTTGAAGTCCTATAGTCTATGTTGAAGGCCAACTATGGTACGCTTTCCACCAAAATGATCTTTTAGCAACTTTAGTGCTTGTGTTTAGTTGCCTCGACATGTTGTAGTTGAGAAGATATGGAATTTAGGGGTTCACCAATTAATAAATAATAAAAAGATATGGCTGAGACAGGCCTGGAAGCAGCTTTCATTGCTGTTTCCCACCCTTCCCTAACTCAAAATCTCCAACAATTATGATACATCTTTGACATATACTTTATGTTAGATCTAATAAGGGCAATAAAGTGATTATTATTTATTAACACCACTCCCACACATTTCAAAGGAAACAGAAATAAAAGCTCACCATGAGAGTATTCCATATCATGACCCATCATGCATATTTACACACACAACTGGAGGTTTTAGATGAGAATATTGCTTGCATCCCCTTTCCTTTCTCCCCCAGAGAATAAATTTTACCAAGATTTCTTACCTTCTCCTTCCCTCCTTGATCCCCCTCCATCATTTTAGTATGGCGGCTGAGCATGAGGCCAAGCGAATGCATCATGGCCCAACTGGGCAAGCAGATGTGCCGGCAAATTATAGATGGGGAATGCAGACAGTTCGGGCAGTCCGGCCCCCATCGCCGTCGGTGACCCGCCGGGCAGCTGCCCACCTCCTAATCAGGCATTGCTTAGAGTAGTATGCACTAATCAGTGCATTTAGAGATACAGACCGATTGGCTCACACCAGATCTAAAGGGAGTATTTGTGAGCACCCACAGATTTGGTCATCAATGTCTTCTAATTTTATTTGCATCACCAAAACATATTACACTCTTATAGAATTATATATTGATGACCTTCCAATCACAATAATTGCAGCCTTCTGAATTCCTTGTGAAAATATGTAGGCATTTTTTAAGACATATCATGGTTTAGTTGGCACGTACACCATACATTTCACATACACATGCACAAATGTCATTAATCAGCTAAAAGGTTGTGCTGTATATAGGGTAGAAGACTCAGAGGATGTAAATACAACAATATTTTTCCCCTCTGATGTGATAAAAACTGAAATCATAGAATCAGATAAGAAAGAGATCCAAAGTCAAAATTAAGCTATAGGTCCAAGTAAGTTTGGCAAATTGACAAGTCCATGACTAAGGTGAACTGATCATTGCACGATATCAAGGCTGGGAAAGGTAAAAATCCATGAAGATTGGATTGTCCGGCTCTTGACATTTGCCATTGTGGGCAACCAACAAGTATGCAACTCTGTATCTGACTCAGATTTTTTGGGTGTGGATCCTGCAAATTGGATGTCATAAATTTTAAGGATGACTCCAGATATTGGAATATTATTTTAATAATCAAATCGGTTTCCAATAAATACATATTCAAACTTCATTACCTAATAACCATACTCCTGATGGAGACACTCGGATCTTTTTACACCTTGTGCTTGAGAGAGAAAGTTGCAAGCATTTAGATTTTAGAAATTGAATATATGAATCAACTAGAAATGAGGCAACCCTTACTTGAATTTCTGGCTTATACCCCTCTATAGCAGCACTAGGCCTCTGTCCTCCATTTGATGTCCCCAAAATTAGAAATTGGAAGATCAGATGACTGATTGATCTGAAGTAAGATTGAAGAATTTGTTTCTGATAATGGTTTTGGGGGATGATAGATTTGATTTGAGTTGTGGACTAGAGTTTAGACATAACCAAAGGCGAATAGGAAGCAAGGTGACCCCGACTAGAATCTCTGGCTTATACCCTCTACAAGAACACTAGGCCTCTGTCCCATATTTGATGTTTCCAGAATTAGAGATTAGTAGGAAGGACAGATGACTTAGGGATTTGAATTAAGATGGAAGAATTTGTTAGGGTTATGGGTTTTGGAGGATGAAACATTTGATTTGAGGTGTTGACTGGAGTTTAGATATAAAACAATAATTCAAATTTCATCTCTTGTCTATGCTTGGTAGGATATCGCATGCCTCAAATGTTATTTTCTATTGAAAGAAAGAAAGAAAAGAGATTAATGGATCAGTAATCATACGTAAATTTAATGGATCAAGGTTGAAGAAGCGAGAAAACAAGAAGGAAAAGAGATCCAAAATCACCTTTTTTTTTATATATACCATTCAAAGAAAGTCGCATCTTTTTATTCATAATGAAGGATTCACGACTCAATTTTTAATTTCCGATTATAATAACAATTATACAAAAAGAGGTTAATATCTGGACAACATATTCTCGTACAATCAATCATGGAAACAAGAGATGTAGGTGGAAAAAGATGCCGAGATTGAGCTTTTCTCCGCAATATAGCTGAAGGGAATGGAAGGATGGATATACCTCGACGGAGATGGTGGCGGTGCCGTGGGAGTCGTCCTCGCAGACAACGATGTAGTCGGCCAGGACGACGACGTTGGCCTGCATCTCGTCGGTCACGCATTTGGTGGCCGGCGGCGGAGGGCTCAGCTACACCCCCGCGGCGCGCGGCGGCGGCGGCGGCGCAGCGGAGCATGGGAGCAGCTCGAAGTCGGCTCGACGGAACACGCTACCGTACTCGGTACTCCACGGTTCCCACCCCTCTCCTCATTGTCGACTCACAATGTATTTTTTTTTTTTTTTAAAAAAAATCTATGAATATAAACCTGACAATTTATTAAAAGCAAAAAAAAATTCATGTCTTAAGCCATCCTGTTTATTAAATAATTAGCCTGACATGACCCGCATCATCTATATAATAAATAAATCAGATTAGGTTAGACAAGTTAAACATTATGGTTAACCAGATTTTAAAAGGGTTGAGTTGTAAGCATGTTGGTCCAACGTACTCATGAGATGTGTCGAAATAAGTCAGACATGGTGGCGCTCGATATCTGAAGCAGCTGGCTCGATATGTGGATAAAGCCAGATCAACTTGCTTAAAACTTGGACCGAACTAATCTACTTATTTCAAGTCTGTCAGGTTAGCATCTTAGATCATAAATTGCCAATTTACCCAAGCGTCGGCTTAAGTGTCAAGATGTTTCTTTTAAATTTTTATTTTTTTTATAGGAAATATGGATTTTATTTTGATACGTGGAATAGATTGTGCGTGTTTCTCTAGATCATGTCTTGGTAAATTGAACTGAAGCGTGCATGTCTTGGATGTTCACAATGTGTCGTCTTGCCATCTTTTCTTAAAAATTTTATTTAGGTGAATTATTTGGTAATTTGATGTGTTATTTTAATTCCAGAGAGAGGGTAGGGTTATATGACAAATAGTGATTGATTTTAGCACAGGAAGATATTTTTGTGAAGATCTAATAATTTGTATGGTTAGAAGACTATGATTCCTAGTTGCTTCATTTTAGTTATTTGACTGAGTAGTTGATTTGCTTTGGTTATTGATTTTTGATTTAGCTTTCAGGGCTTGTTTAAATATATCTTGTTATTCATCAGAACAAGTGAAGAATTCAATAAATCATTCAATCTAGAATGAGTAGAATTTGGTATCATTATCAAGTCTTTAACTAGCAAAATGGGTATCTCGCACCTAAAACTTTTTTTTGGATAGAACTCACACCTAAACTTTACTAGGCTTATGTTCAAACTTCCAAGCACAATTAGCTTAGAGCAAACAAAGAAATCAAAGAGAACATAAATAACCCTGGTCGTTTTTTTTTTGGTGGAAGTTACCATTCTGATGCTGCCTATTCCTATAAAAGAAAGGGTTAATGCCATTTGTACTTCATATAAAGTAGATCCATATGACTGAGATATATGATATTTTCAATGCATTCTCATATGATCCACCTCTGAGTAAAAGAGAAAGACTACTATCTACTTAATCCAGAAAAAATATGAACAATTAATCAATTACAATTCAACAACGATCATGATCGTCCATACTATATATCTCGTGTCAGTGCAATCTATTTTGATCAAATGCTGTGCGCATGCCCTTGTATCTTCCTCCTAAAATCATCATGCTGACTTCAATTTTTCTGCAGCAGTCCTTTCTTATCTTGGGACAATCTCAGTCTGAAATCTTGTTACCTGAACCATAAGGAACAAATTCCAGACACATCAACACCTATGTGCCGTGAATCACTAAAACAAATGTTCATCCCTTCATCTTTTTATGCTGGATTAAGCTTAGATTGACTATATTCCATTGATCAATCTAGCTTTCACTAAAAAGGTAAAAGCAACCATAAAGTAGTGTTCCGTGCCATTGATCGGAAGTTCTACTTCTTCCAACAATAATCCCATTTGCATGGTGCAATGAACTTAAGGAGGATATAATACCAGGGAGAAAGGTGAAGGATCAACACCTCTAAAAGGAGAAAAAGTGTTGGGACCAACGACAAGAATGATTCAGATGATGCATGCAAATTAGCATGAAGTACTGTTGCATTGCCACGTGATAAGCTTTAGCTTTGCACATCACACTTTATCACAACTGGTACATTTTTGTTCATTTTTGACAAGAAGCTGCATCTAATCCAATTCCTTCCCCAATCATTCATAAAGTGCAAGCACTACTAGCAGAAAGCCTGATTACATAATTAATAAAGTGACAGCATAATCTACTGGTTGCGTCAAGAAAATGGAGCTAAATTCTTCAAGGACTCTTTGCAGATGGAATATCTGCAACAGTTGCATGGTCAGCAGAATTAGATTTCATCGCATCGGTTGCAGAAATCGGTAGCTCGAACACCCCTTTCTTCTCATCATCATCTGAGGATTGGGTCAAGTGATCCTTGCTCTTACCCCATATCAGAGGGTAGAGACCAATAACTATGATGGTTGCTCCAACCACCCTATCAATTTCAGAGAAGTTAGTAATACCGGACTCTATACCACTAGAGCTGCAATGAGATAACAAGAACTCGTACCTTCCTAAAGTGGTCTCCTCTGCTAAAATGATGGAGCCCATTATAGCTCCTATTATCATACATAGAAAATTAAATGCAGTCACGGAGGCAGTGCTGCTTTCTTTCACCACTATTCCTTGAATATAGTATGCGATCCCAGAGCACATTATTCCTCCTTGCATTAGAATCAGCTCAATTGCTAAAATTTCTGAGCTCAAGGACATAAATACTAGCATAAGTTTAGCCTGTTCTTATGATGTAGATGCTTTAATATCTATAATTATCTCAAACAAAGATCCCATTCTAAGAAGCATCTTACTGAGTAAGCGGCCATTAGGAGTCTCTGGTCAAACCCTATCAACCATGTGTTGGCATCATGCTCCATTACGAGAGCAACTGCACCACTTTCCCATCCATCACCTCTAAGTTTTGTAAAACACAACATGTGTTACATTTCTTTATAAAAGTTGAGGAAAAAACTTAGTATTTGCAATCTTTGATAAGCATGAAAATATATAATAAGATTCATTATTGCTAAAACAAATAACAGTAATGCAGAATTATAGGCATAGACCAGCATCACATCTAACTATCATCATGTTTCTGGCGAAGGTATGATCAGTAATGTGATTTTGGTGCAATGATGTGCAGAACAGTACACTTAGCACTCATATTGTGATAAATAGCTCTGATATATGCCCAAAAATATTTCACGTACATGTCCCTGCGCATGGTAAATTAAATTAGGAAGCATATAAGCATCATAAGTGTGTAAAGTGGAATTAAAATGATTTTATCCAGTTCATGGTGATCAAAGAGGTGAATCGGAACAATCATGGGCAGTTAACTCACAGGCCCCTCTCAAAAGATTTTTAAAAAGTAAGAAATTTCAATCATAAAATGATGAAATTCTGCAGGCCTACTATGGTATGTTGAAGGCCTATAGTCTATGTTGAAGGCCCACTATGGTACACTTTCCACCACAATGATTCTTAGCATCCTTAGTGCTTGTGTTTAGTTGCCTCTCAACAGGTTGCAGTGGAGAAGATATGGAATTTAGGGGTTCACTAATTAATAAATAATAAAAAGATATGGCCAAGACAGGCCTTGAAGCAGCTTTCATTGCTGTTTCCCACCCTTCCTAAACTCAAAATCTCCAACAATTATGATACATCTTTGACATATACTTTTTCTTAGATTTGATAAGGGCAATAAACTGATTATTATTTATCAACACCACTCCCACACATTTCAAAGGAAACAGAAATAAAAGCTCACCATGAGAGTATTCCATATCATGACCCATCATGCATCATTTACACAGAGAACTGGAGGTTTTAGATGAGAATATTGCTTGCTTCTCCTTTCCCTTCTCCCCCAGAGAAAATAATTTTTTCCAAGATTTCTTACCTTGTCCTTCCCTCCTTGATCCCCCTCCATCATTTTAGTACGGCGGCCGGGCATGAGGCCATGCGAATGCATCATGGCCCAGCTGGGCGAGCAGATTTGCCAGCAAATTATGGATGGGGAATGCAGACAGATTGGGCAGTCTGGCCCCCGTCGCCGTCGCCCGTCAGTAACCCGCCGGGCAGCTGCCCACCTCCTAATCAGGCATTGCTTAGAGTAGTATGCACTAATCAGTGCATTTAGAGATACAGACTGATTGGCTCACACCAGATCTAA
Organism: Elaeis guineensis; assembly: GCF_000442705.2. NCBI lineage: Eukaryota > Viridiplantae > Streptophyta > Magnoliopsida > Arecales > Arecaceae > Elaeis > Elaeis guineensis. The sequence goes on from NC_025999.2 coordinate 87,163,230, forward strand.
AGGGAGTATATGTGAGTACCCACAGATTTGGTCATCAGTGTCTTCTAATTTTATTTGCATCACCAAATTCTTCTGAAACATGCTGTTCCTTTCATACAAAACATATTACACTCTTATAGAATTATATATTGATTACCTTCCAATCACAATAAGTGCAGCCTTCTGAATACTTTGTGAAAATATGTAGGCATTTTTTAAGACATATCATGGTTTAGTAGGCATGTACACCATACATTTCACATACACATGCACAAATGTCATTAATCAGCTAAAGGGTTGCGCTGTATATAAGGTAGAAGACTCAGAGGATGTAAATACAACAATTTTCCCCCCTCTGATGTGATAAAATCTGAAATTATAGAATCAGATAAGAAAGGGATCCAAAGTCAAAATTATGAGCAAGAAATTTAAATCACATAAATTTAAATAAGCAATAGGTCCAAGTATGTTTGGCAAATTGACAAGTCAATGACTAAGGCGAGGTGATCATTGCACGAGATCAAGGCTGGGAAAGGTAAAAATCCATGGAGATTGGATTGTCCAGCTCTTGACATTTGCCAATGTGGGCAACTAACATGTGTGCAACTCTGTATCTGACTCAGATTTTTGGATTTGGATCCTGCAAATTGGATTTCATAAATTTTAAGGATGACTCCAGATATTGGAACATTATTTTAATAATCGAATAGGTTTCCGATAAATACATATCCAAACTTGATTACCTAATAACCATACTCCTGATGGAGACACTCGGATCTTTTTACACCTTGTGCTTGAGAGAGAAAGTTGCAAGCATTTAGATTTTAGAAATTGAATATATGAATCAGGTAGAAATGAGGCAACCATTACTTGAATTTCTGGCTGGTACCCCTCTATAGCAGCACTAGGCCTCTGTCCTCCATTTGATGTCCCCAAAATTAGAAATTGGAAGATCAGATGACTGATTGATCTGAAGTAAGATTGAAGAATTTGTTTTTGATTATGGTCTTGGGGGATGATAGATTTGATTTGAGCTGTTGACTAGAGTTTAAACATAACCAAAGGCAAATAGGAAGCAAGGTGACCCCTACTTGAATCTCTGGCTTATACCCTCTACAAGAACACTAGGCCTCTGTCCGATATTTGATGTTTCCAGAATTCAAGATTGGTAGGAAGATCAGATGACTTAGGGATTTGAATTGTGATGGAAGAATTTGTTAGGGTTATGGGTTTTGGAGGATGAAACATTTGATTTGAGGTGTTGATTGGAGTTTAGATATAAAAAAAAAAACAGTATTCAAATATCATCTCTTGTTAATGCTTGGTGGGATATCGCATGCCTCAAATGTTCTCTTTCTATTGAAAGAAAGAAAGAAGCGAGATTAATGGATCAATAATCATACGTAAGATTAATGGATCCAGGGTGACGAAGCGAGAAACCAAGAAGGAAAAGAGATCCAAAATCACCTCTACGTCGCATGTTTTTACTCATAATGATGGATTCACGACTCAATTTTTAATTCCCGATTATGATAACAATTATACAAAAAGAGGTTAAATATCTGGACATCATATACTCTCGTACAATTAATCATGGAAACGAGAGATGCAGGTGGAAAAAGATGCCAAGATTGGAGCTTTTCTCCGGAATATAGCTGAAGGGAATGGAATAGATGGATATACCTTGCCGGAGATGGTGGCAGTGCCGTGGGAGTCGTCCTCGAAGACAACGATGTAGTTGGCCAGGACGACGACGCCAGCCTGCATCTCGTCCATCACTTATTTGGTGGCCGGCGGCGGAGGGCTCAGCTACACCACCGCCACGCGCGGCGGCTGCGGCTCAGCGGAGCAAATGGATCAGCTCCAAGTCGGCTCGATGGAACACGTTACCGTCCACCGTCCCCATCCTTCTCCTCATTGTCGACTTCTCTATCGATTTTTCGGTGCCGGACACAGAGTGCGCCGCTTGCCGGACTGTCGTCGCCATCTCCGGGCAGAGCTCTGCGGGAACGCCTCACAAGTAATGGGCTCTCAGATGGGCCGAGCTGATCAAAGCCAAATGGGCCAAACCTTTTAGGTTGAAGTGAACTCAATTGCACTGCAGTGGCAATAGGTTGGATTTTGGCTTAGATTAGATCCAGGCAAACATATTTCTTTAAAAAAAAATCCTATCAATTTAAACCTGACAGTTTATTAAATGTAAAAAATTTCATGTCTTAAGCGATCCTGTTCATTAAATAAGTAGCATCTGAAGATATTTTTGTGAAGACCTGATAATTTGTATAGTTAGAAAACCATGATTCCTAGTTGCTTCCTTTCAGTTACTTGACTAGGTAGTTGATTTGCTTTGATTATTGATTTTTGATTTAGCTTTGAGAGCTTGTTTGAATATACCTTGCATTCATAGTAAGGAGTGAAGGATTCAATAAATCACTAAATCTAAAATGAGCAGAGTTTGGCATCATCATCAAGTCTTTGACTAGCAAAATGGGTGTCTCACACCTTTTTTTTTTTTTTTTGGTAGAACTCACGCCCAAACTTTACTGGACCTGTGTTCAAACTTTTAAGCACAACTAGCTTAAAGCAAACCAAGAAATCAAAGAAAACATAAATAACTCTTTTTTTTTTCTTTTTTTTTTTTTGTGGAAGTTACCATTCTGATGCTGCCTACCACTACAAAAAAAAAAAAAAGTGTTAATCATATTTGTACTTCATACAAAGTAGATCCATATGACTAAGTGACTAAGATATATGATATTTTCAATTCATTCTCCTGTGTTTCACCTCTAAGTAAAAGAGAAAAAGACTACTATCTACTTATCCAAATAAATTATAAACCATTAATCAGTTACAATTCGACAACGATCATGATCGTCCATACTATTTATCTCATGTGTTAATACAGTCTATTTCGATCAAATACTGTGTGCGTGCCTTTTTATCTGTCACGCCTTAGGTTCAGGACATAACATGGTTATACTACTAAAGATACCACTCTCAATAATACGAACCAATTAATTATAATTAGCAAAATCTATTATAAATAAAAAAAATAAAATATTCAATTCCATCATTCATCAAGTAATTAAATCAAGATTAGTTTGAAGTATCTAAATTAAAATCAAATACCAAACTCCATATCTCAAAATTCACAAAATAATTGACTACAATCCATAATAATCCAATAAACTAAGTTTAACTACAAAATTCTCAAGTTTGCTATACCAATCTCCAAGTCTGGATCCTTCATTGTTCCTAATCTTATTCTTCTATAAAATAAAAAAAAAATAAAGAGATATGAGGTACACCAACTTAGTAAGTAAAATCTATATTTCTTACAAATCAAAATTAAATTTTTACTATAATAAATATTTAAAAAATAATAATATTATAAAAATAAAATATTTATAGAATATATTATAAAATAAGTCATAATGATATTCATAGATGTTTAAATTATGAAATTTTATAAATATATTTTGTAAATTATACTTGTCAAGTGTTCGTATCATGTTTCAATATATTGCTCATAAATATTCTTACCATGATTACTTTATGTTAGTATTTGATGTCTCGAGATTCGATCCACATTGAGTCCACATTGAGGTCCGCAACGACGAACGGAGTCTAACGAGCCCAAGATTAGCCTAAACGGAGTTCGAATGAAGGATATGCGATAGATTAAAGATGGCACAAAAATCAAAGCGACAGAGGCTGACGGCGGGCCAACGGAGGCCGCAGTGGCGCTACCATGCACGACAATGCACGACCCAGCATGCGGACGTACGGGCGCAGGTGGTGCATGGCCCAGGCCCAAGCGCACGCATTGCCCAGGCCCAAGCACGCGCCCAGGCACAGCCTAGGCCCACGCGGGCGCGGCCTGTGCATTACGCCTCACGTGGTCCATGGGGACCCACATAGTCGAGAGGGTATTTTTCTTTGGTTTCTCACGGTCCATCGTGGACCAACAGGTGTTTTCCTATGGTTTTTCACGGTCTATAAGAGTTTTCATGGACCATAGCGTGATCCGACAGCCTTGAGGACTGCCAGTCATGATCTAAATGTTCAAAGAGGTTTTTGGGTGCTCGGAGAAGTCTATACTTCTTTTTTTCACAGATTTAAAGCTTTAAAAGCCCTGTTCACAGTACAAAAAAGTGTGGTTGATTATTCGGCAGAGAACAAAGCGACAGCAGAGGCAAGGCACCGATGCCGATAGAGAGCAGGCAGGGTGCTTGAGGCAGACTGTCAGACAGCGGACAGTGGTCGCTTCAGGGGTTCAAGGGGGTCTTCCTAGAGAGAGAGCTTTTGTAAGGGAGAACTTCTTGTGAGGAAGAAATTAGATGTATGAGGGTTGAGCGTGTGATCTCCTTTTATAATTTTTTTTTTCTCATAGTAAAGCTTGCATGCCCCATAGAGATAAATTTTTTTTGGCTGATCCACGTATTTGATTGTTTCTGTTTTATTTTTTTTTTTTCATGCTGCAACGTGCGATATCGAAAAGATCTTGTAGAGGTGGTGTCCTGATCAGACATCCCCAATAAATGGTATCAGAGCGAGGTAGTACCAAAATGTAGATTGCGACGGTGGTGAGTAAGATTGAAGATGAAGAAGACATGATCAATCAAGATGGAGATCAACAGGTTTGATGGAAAAAGTAATTTCTTCCTGTGGCAGATAAGGATGAAGGACGTGCTCATCCAGTAAGGATTGATCGATGCTCTTTTGTGCAAAGAGAAGCTGACCACAGCAAGATTGGAGACGGCTCCAAATACAAGTAGTGAGTACGATCCACTTGTATCTAGTGGATGAAGTGGTGATCCATGTGCTTGGTGAGATTTCTCCGACGATGCTGTGGTCGAAGCTCGAGAAATTGTACATGATGAAGTCTCTCACTAATACTCTCTTCCTCTGGAGGCAATTCTACCAGCTATGGATGATTGAGGGACAGAGCGCGCAGGAGCATCTCAGTCACTTTCAGAAAATCTTCACCAATCTCTTCAGCATTGACAAAAAAGTTGAGAAGAAGATCAGGGTGCTGATCTTGCTAGCATCACTTCCTTCTTCATATGAGTCTTTGGTGACTGCTCTTCTAGTAGAGAAAAGCACCATCAAGATGGACGAGGTCACTACGACGATTCTTCATAACAAGTTTCTTAGCAGGGAGAATCCAACTTCGAGCTCAGATGGCAGCTCAGCTTTGGTGATTTTTGGAGGAGTAGGAGGCGATAGATGGAGCGACAAGAGATCACGACAAGGGCGGTCCAAGTCCAAGACGAAGGATTTGAGTAAGATCAGATGTTATCGATGTGATGAGTTGGGGCATCTAGTTAGAGATTGCTCTCAACTCAGTGATCGGACGAAAGTTACTGCAGTGACGATCAGTAGCGAGTCAGAGGGTAATGCCCTGGAGATATCTGATGAGATATCTACTTCTTTTCAGTAGTGGGTTTTAGATTCTGCATGCATCTATCATGTATGTTGCAGAGAGGAGTAGTTTGACTCTCTGAAGAATAGTGAGGGCACTGTTTATTTGTCGGATGGATCGAGCTGTGCGATCAGACGTACTGAAACGGTCAGCTGGAGGACATATAATGGTGCTATGAGGAGATTAGAGGAGGTTTGATATATATCCAATTTCAGACGGAATCTTATCTCACTGAGCAGAATGGATTCGAGAGACTACAGGATGGTAGCTGGTGGAGAAATTCTGAAGGTGTTGCACAGTGATCGGATAATTCTGAAAAAAAAAAAAAGACGAGAAGATATTACTACCCGGTAGGAAGTCTAGTGCGAGGTGAAGCTTCAGAAGCCAAAAAGAGTCCAGAGCGAGGTGAGCTCCAAGTAGAGATGGATCGAGCACGAGATGCAAGACTCGAAAGGATGAAAGGCGATATCATAAAGTAAGATTTCTATTATCACAGGATGATATCCCGAGCAGGTTTCAAATCAGGAAGAGCATAGTATATGATGGAGATGGGATCAAGCAGCTTGACTTGACTCCCATGTCTGTCCATTCATGATCAGCAGGTGATTGCCCCAAGGCATGGGGGCGAGGAGATCCAGAAGCTCTCAGAGTTAAGAGGAAGTCAAATATCGAGTTGAGATGGAGATTGTTAAGATTTGATATCTCGAGATTCGATCCATACTGAGTCCACAGTGAGGTCCACAATGACGAACGGAGTCCAACGAGTTCAAGATCAACCTAAAAGGAATCCAGATGAAGAAGATACGCTCTATTAAAGATGGTACAAAAATCATAGCAACAAAGGCCGACGACGGCCGGCGGCGAGCCGATGGAGGCCAAGGTGGTGCTACCGCATGCAGCCCAACCACGAGCATGCAGATGCACTGCCTAGGCCCATGCGGCATGGCCTGCGCATTATGCCTCACGTGGTCCACACGTAGCGCGTGGATCGGCGGTCCACAGGGACCCGCATGGATCGAAAGGGCATTTTTCCTTGGTTTTTTGTGGTCCACCATGGACCGACAAGCATTTTCCTATGATTTCTCATGGTCTACAGGGGTTTCATGGACCATGGCATGATCCGACGCCTCGAGCACTATCGATCATGATCTGAGAGTTTAGGGAGTTTTTGGGTGCTGTGAGGAGTCTATACTCCTGTTTTCTCACAGATTTAAGACTTTAAAAGCTCTATTCACAGTACAGAGAAGTGTGATTGATTATTCGATAGAAAATCAGAGTGGCAGCAGAGGCAAAGCGTCGAAGCCGATAGAGAGCAAGTAGAGTGCTTCAGGCAGACTGTCAGGTAGCGGACAGCGATCGTTTCAGGGTTCAGGGAATCTTCCTAGAAAGAGAGCTTTTGTGAGGGAGAGCTTCTTGTGAGAGAGAGATTGGGTATATGGGAGTTGAGAGTGTAATCTCTTTTTGTAATTTTTTTCTCTTTTCTCATAGTGAAGCTGGCATGTCCAGTGAAGACAAGCATTTTTTTACGGATCTATGTATTTGATTTATTTTATTTTATTTTATTTTTCTATCGTGACGTCCGATATCGAAAAAATTCTGTGGAGGTAGTGTCATGGCCAAACATCTCCAACACTTTACAGGGCCATGTTTCTAATTGAAGAGTTCTTATTTTGCATGTTAATTTTATACCTATTGATGGGGTCATATTTCTTGTGGATGCTAGCTCCAAGTATCCATCTTTCTAATTTTTAAAAATTTATTCATAGCTATCAGAGGGCTTTTGAAATCCTTATATTTTTTCTTAATGCATGCATATACATAGATAAGAAAGCAATAAAAATTCATGCTTCATAGACATGTTATTTTTATAAAATATATTCATGGAATCAATGATTATAATAAAACATATGCTGACCCTTATTTTATGAAAAATATGATTTCATCAGTAACAGATTATTTATATAAAAAATATGATAATTTAAAAATAAATAACGAACATAAGATCTACTTACCTTGTTTATCCTAAATCTTCAAACTTCATTATATAAATCTGTTATCCTATTTAAAATATTAAATCTTAATCAATTTTCTTTCAATTAATTAAATAATAATAAAATGAGACTATTGATCAGGCGATCAATTCGATAGACCACCGGACATCAAAGTGATCCGAGATCATCTTGTTGGTGTCAACTCGGATCCCTAAGCAGGAAAATGACACTCTATCCTAAGGTGCATGTCTTTCTAGAGAGAGAAAATGGAGTCTTCATATCCCTCAAAAGAGAAATTCATGATCAAGATAATCAGGGGTCATATCAGGATGTTTCAAAAAGGGTTAACAGTGATCAAATTCTATAAATATATATCTAACAAGGATCGAATTGAGATTCGACATACTGCATGGATATTGAGGCAATTTTGGATCTCTTTGAAAAGATCATCTTAAGTTCATATTAGGATCTAAAGATCAGATAGAGAGAGAAAGAGAGAGGACAAAGAGAAACCTTAGAGAGAAGAAAGAGACGAGAGAGAACTCTTCTTTCTCTTTTCTTTTCTTCTCTTCTTTTTTTTCTTTTCTTTTCTTGGCCAAACATGGTGGTCTACGGTGGCCGGTGGTCAAAAGCAAGCAGCAGGTGGCGACATAGGCGGCCAATGGTGCTGGAGCAAAGAACGGCCGATGGCAAGTAGCCAACTGATAAAAAGAGCAAGAAACAAGGCCAAAACGAGGCTCTTTGCTCGGTTTCCTTGGATCCTAATTCACTAGTCAGCGGCTGGGGCCCGATGTTGGCCATGGCTTGGTGCAAGGAGGAGGCCAAATCCCTCAATGATGATTGTCGATTGTGGAGGCAGTCGGAGAAAAGGAGAAAAAGAAGAAAATAATAGCGAAAACAAGAGATTTTGATTTCATTGATTTTCAAAGAAGTCGGTGGTCAACAGTAGCACCCAAAGCCATGAAAAGAAGGGAAGAGAGAGAGAAAGGAGGAGTAGGGCTTTACCTTGGCTCCGATAGTGTCTCCGGCTCCAATTTTCGATGAGTATGGCTCTAGGAAAATCAGCAAAATAGGAAGAAAAGAAGAAGGAGAAGAGAAGAGGAGGACCGGGCGCATCATGGATTGCTTTGGACGGAGGGGAGATGACTTTATAGAGAATCTCATAGGGTTTTGGTAGCTCTAAGAGTCCGATTTCATGCCAAACTCGATAGAGAAGAAGACTCTCGTTGGGTGTCTTCGTCTCTTTTTTTTTTCATTTTTTGACTGCCATTTGGGTGGGGTTTAGGCCATCTTAGTGATGGGTTGGTGCAATGGATGAGGCCATCACATTATCTGCCTCCTAAAATCATCATGCTTGTTTCGATTTTTTCACACTCGTAGATAGCGTAAGAAGGCATCTGACTCTAGCGGTGCTTTCTTATCTTGGGACGGTCTAAATTCTTGTTGTCAGAACCATAAAGAACAAATTCTAGGCACCTCAACACCTATGTGCCCTGAATCACTAAATCAAATATCCATTAGGGGTGGCAATTGGATCGGATCGGGTTATAAACGATCAAGTCAATATAGGTCAGGTCAGAAAATCATCAACCCAAATCCGACCTTTTTATTAAATCGGTCAAAAATTCAAATCTGAACCCAACCTGTTTATTAAACAGATAACCCGATCCGATTCATTTAATCCGTTTATTAAATATGTCAAATTAGGTTAAACGGATTAAACAGATTAAATAGATCGGATTAAATGGGTCAGAAACAGATTAAAGAGGTTAAACGAATCTTAAATGGGTTAAACAAGTGAAACAGATTGGGTTAAATAGGTCAAAAATAAGTTAAATAGGTTAAACAGATTAAATGGTTATCTGATCAATCCGACCTGAATATTAAATGAATTAAATGGATTAGATATCTAAAATTCAAATCCGATCCACTTATTAAATGGGTTAAACGGATTGATTTGTTTATAACCCAAACCATTTAGCCTAAATCCAAATCTATTTATGACGAATCGAACATGGATCGGATCATATTTTGTTAGCCCTAATGTCCATCCTTTCATCTCTTCATGCTAGATCAAACTTAGATTGACCGAATTTCATTGATCAATCTAGCTTTCACTAAAAAGGTAAAAGCAATCATGAAGTAGTGTTCCGTGCCATTCGTTTGAAGTTCTGCATCTTCCAACAGCAATCCCATTTTCATCGTGCAATGAACTTTAAGGAGGATACAAATTATAATACCAGGGAGGAAGGTGAAGGATCAACACCCCTAAAAGGAGAAAAAGTGTTGGGACCAACAAGAGGAATGATTGAGACGATGCATGCAAATTAGCCTAAAGTACTCACATTGCCACGTGATAAGCTTTAGCTTTGCACATCATACTTCATCACAACTGTTACATTTCTGTAAATTTTTGACAAGAAGTTGCATCTAGTCCAATTCATTCCCCGATCATTCATAAAGTGCAAGCACTAATAGCTGAAAGCCCGATTACATAATTAAAAAAGTGACAGCATAATCTACTAGTTGCGTATAGAAAATGGAGCTAAATTCTTCAAGGACTCTTTGCGGATGGAATCTCTGCAACAGTGCCATGGTCAGCAGAATTAGATTTCATCGCATCGGTCGCAGAAATCGGCAGCTCGAACGCCCCTTCTTCTCATCATCATCTGAGGATTGGGTCAAGTGATCCTTGCTCTTACCCCATATCAGAGAGTAGAGACCAATTACTATGATAGTTGCTCCAACCACCCTATCAATTTCAGAGAAGTTAGTAAAACCAGACTCCGTACCACTATAGCTGCAATGAGATAACAAGAACTCATACCTTCCCAAAGTGATCTCCTCTGCTAAAATGATGGAGCCCATTATAGTTACTATTATCATGCATAGAGGGTTAAACGCAGTCACGAAGACAGGGCCCCTTTCCTTCATCACTTTTCCTTGAATATAGTATGTGATCCCAGAGCACATTATTCCCTGCATTAGAATCAGCTCAATTGCTAAAATTTCTGAGCTCAAGAACATAAATACTAGCATAAGTTCAGTCTGTTTCTATGATTTAGATGCTTTAACATCTATAATTATCTCAAACAAAGATCCCATTCTTACGGAGTAAGCGGCCGTTAGGAGTCTCAAGTCAAATCCTATCAACCATGGCTTGGCTTCATGCTCCATTACGAGAGCAACTGCACCACTTTGCACCGCACCCATGAAGCATATCCAGGTGGTCAAGGAAAGCTCTGCTGGATAGGACTTCAGTGTATGTGACTGACCAAATATCAACCATCATGGTGCATTAGTCACCCAATAATGTACACTTTTCTTCTATGATTGAAACATATATAAGACATTATATTGGAGCTTCCATTCTGGTGATGAAAGAGCATTACTTGTAGTAAAAAGAAAGCAGACCAACAGAAGCAGCTAAATAATAGCATGAACACGCCCTCAAGCCAGTGGCTATCATCTTGGCTGCCAGCGTTATTGTTGTAGTGGTTGCGTCCCTTTGTCCAAATAAATTCTACCACCTGTCCTTTGTATAGTATCATGAGCAATGCACCAACCAGAGTCACCAGAGTGCCGGCGATCTTGGCTTGGCTATGCCGTTTCTTGATATCTATTTTCTCCATTCTGATCATACGAGTAAACATAGTTAATGATTAACATAACTCTGTTTGATAATTACATGAAAAGTTTTCCTTAATATATGTTGATAGAGATCGATGGTTGCAGCTTTTACCTGAGAATAACGGCATTAACGAAGGTCATAGCAGGAAGTACGTTGTAAAGGGCAGATGCGAAGCTTGCATTCGTGTTCTTGGCCCCCATGTAATAGAAATTTTGGTCAAGCACAGGCCTGGCATGGAAGATGAGGCATACCGTTAAAAAAGAAGAAGTTAATTTTGATGAAGTTTAAACTAATTACGTAAAACTTTGGTTGGTGAGTAGATGAGTACTCTAGTAGTGCTAAAGCCATTATCTTGAGAAAGTTGGAGAGTGTCATCTTCGGCCGGGCTTTCCTGCTGAAGAGAAGAAATGGACATGTTGGCTCGAAAAAAAAAGAAAGAGACGTGCAATGCATGCAATTAGCTAGTAATGTTGCTAAAGGTTAGAGGGCTGTTTTAAAAATAGAACGTGAGTAATAAAATAATAATAATAATAATAATAATAATAATAATAGAACGTGCGAGAAGGCATGCTGTGGATGGGTTTGCTTGTATATATAAAACGCCCATAAATTGAGGGCCACTTAAAGGTTAGTGGCTCTTTTGTGTGAGGGAATGATTTGATTGTCTCCATGACTATTGCATCATGGCCATAATATTTTGAAAATAACAGATTACACAAATAAAAGAATTAGAGGTACAAACAGATCTTTTGACTCGTAACACAGGTCATGATCCAACCAATCTGGATTAAACCTGTCTCTGACTATAGTTTCATGGATGAACACATCAACTGCACATTTCTTCATGCTAGGGGTTGAAAATGGATTGACTCATCTGTGACCTAGTCCTTGATAGCTATGTGTAGGGATGTGTTTTGCTTCTTTTTCTTATTTTCTTGAGGAAGATTGGGTTAAGCTTTGGCTTAATTGAATATGCCAGCTTTGGTTTTGGTGATCTTGAGAATGAAACTTTTTTCAAGTGTAAATTGAGCGAGCAATTTGTTTGTTTCACCGATGTAGAATTTTATGTGACAATCTTTTTGAAAAAATTATGTGTGTGTGTGTGTGGACTTTTGCATAACCAAGAAAAATAATCAATAATTCACTTTAGCTTTGCATGGTGTAAATGTAGAGAAAACTTGATAGGTTCATTTTTATTGCTTAACAAATTTTAAAAGAAGAAAATTTATTTTTGAATTGGATGATGTGGAGATTAGAAGGGAAATTTAAGATTCAAAAGCAATTTATAGATGCTTGAGTTTAAGATCTAAAATCTCATCTAAAAAGATGAGCTGAGCGATGTTACTTAGATTTTTTGATCCTATAACTTATATAGGACTAAATATATATCTGCACAAGTCCTCACATACTATTATTGTTTAAGCCCTGATATTTTTGCCAAACTAAAGGATCCAAATCGAATAAAAAATAATCACAAACATCAAATTGGTCTGAATCAATCTCAAAATATCTAATATTGTAGTGTCCTTTAATTCATACATGCCATAGATCATGTCTATTCTAATACCACTTGTAATAATCTAGAACCTCCAAAAAAAAAAAACTAGTTGAAAAGTATTTTTAGATTTCATAGCCATGTATGAGTATCCAAACTCTATGCGTACCATAGTCAATAAGGGGATTCATCTTAGGCCATGTGGGAAGGAGTTTGGAGAGAAGCAGTGTAAAGTGTACCCATCTACGAGTGGCCCTTTTGACCAGATTCTCTTTATAGAATTATGTTTTTGCTTTCTCTTCAGTTGGTGCTACGAAAAGGCAAAGGAAGTAAAAAAAAAACTCACTCTTTTCAGCTTCTTCACGATTCAGTCTTTTTTGGATTCTTTTCAGTGATCTTTGATTGTGGGACCATCCAAAGTCTAGGCTCTTCCTTTTTTGACCTTTTTAAAATTGGCATGGCTTTATAATTCCTTAATTTTGGAGTGCTTAATATTTTATCACGCTGTTGATCCAATCATCCACTAGATTTTTGGCTTTTTCTTCACTGAAGCGAGTGGAACTGTCACCTTTATATCATGCAAAAATAAAGAATAGACAAGATATATACGAAAAAAGTAGAAACAAAATAGGAGCTTTCCAATATCCAACTAGCTAATGAACGGCCAGAATGTAAATTTTGCCCCAAGCCAAGCTTATGCATTAAAATACTTAAATCCAGTCTAGCGTGCAGTCTTAGGGAATATTTTTTAACTCTTTAGCTAAGCGCAAAGAAAATGCTTGATGGACTGAAATATGTGAAATATCTTGGAGCCTAACATGCACTCATATATCTATCATAACCCTAAGCAAGCGTTAATGAGCGGAGATTCACTGCATGATAATGGTCGTATGGAGAGTAGAACAACAACATGTATGTATAACCCTATGACATGGCACCCCTCTAGATGCGGAAATTTATATCCTACACCAGAAGCACCACATCAACAGAGCCCATAGGAATGAAAAATCTGATTGGTGTGATGCACCATGTATAACTTGGATGTGACGAGGCCTTGATTGGTGGAAACACATTTTATTTTGAGTCATGTAATTCTAGCTCGAGTCCAACAAGCACCTTTCCATTTTCCTTGGTTTTATCACCACCAAAGTGCTATGTTAAACCTGGTTTAATCGGCAAAGATGAATGGCTTATCTAATCTAATTCATGCCATGCATGCATGTATTTTATATGAATCATGCCAAACCAAAGCTAGGAGAGAGAGGGAGTGGGAGAGAGAATTACTTCTCGAACCACAATGCGAATGGGGCGACGACGGCCGTCGCGATGGCATTGCGATACACCACAAGCACATAATGGCTCATGCCTTGCTTGAGCGTTGCCACCGAGATCACGTACATCCCGGCAAACCCAAACTGCAAGAAGACCATAGCCAAGTACGGCTTCACCCTACTCCAAACCCCACCAAAGGACATCTTATCCCTCCTCCTATCTCTTTAACACCCTTCTTTCCCAATTAACCCCCCACCTCACAGAACCTCTCTCATGGGACTCAAAGCTAAATGCATGCAGCCTTATATAGCTAAAAATCAGACCACCACCCTATAGATCACCATAGGAACAATAGTCTTTAAGGGGTGGGGGTCCCTCCTAGATTCCATTATTTTCTATAGACAACAGGAAAAGAGCCCATTTTCCAAGGACACCGAGAGGTAAGATGAGCTGAGATGAGGTCTAAAGGTCCACTATCTTTCGAGTGATGTAGTCAAAAGAAAGCCAGTCTAAAGTGTGACCACCTTTCCCTCCATCCTTCTGGGGTCTAAAGAAAATGAAATTATTGATGAGTGACGACTTAAAGGAGAGCCTAATGGAAACAGGTTTTAGTGCATGCTGATGAGGGCAGGCCAACTTGCAGGTGCGCTCGTTAATTTTAGGATGGCGTTGCATCCCATTGGGTTGGACTTATCCAAGGCCATGGAATGTTCACAAATTACAATCATTTTGTGGCCACGTAAGTGTGTTTGGTTGCTGCAAATGTGCAACAGTCGTGGTAGACAACTTGTGGCAAAGGTTATGTTACTCGTATCTACAAACATATCCATTTAAATTTTAGTGTCTATTGTATGACTGCACTAAAGGCTAGATATCAGGTGTTCTTTTTAATTACCATAAATCATAGGTGATGGTTTTGTCATGTAATACTGTTCTTTTGCTCTTGACACAATGTTGTATCAAACCATAACAGTCAGCAGTGGCCACGGTGGTAGCTTTATTTTGTTGCAGCATATTTCAACCGAATGTAATACTGTACTGCAAAAACTATGGCAGATTTTGAGGGTTTTTTGTTAAAAAAAAAAAAAAAAAATTCTTGGTCCATGATGCATTCCGATGCACTTGATAGTTGCCTAATTACCTCAATCATGTACCAAACAGGAATCTTTTGTTTGACGTAAATCTTATGCTAACCAATGACAGAAGCGTAAGGTTCTGCCACGTAGCAGATGCAACCTATGCCTTTAGTTATAAAGGTCAATTAAAGGAAACTGGGAAGGCATGACAGGGCAACAGGGCTTTTGAAACCTCAGCTTTTGGTAAATTGATGCGTGACACATTCTTTCTTTTTCTGGTGAATCAGATCTTTTAAATTATTCAGGCATAAGTACATCCATAAAAATCAGAAAATAGAATACTAAAAAATTAAACAGAAATATTTATCCAAAAAATCCATGAAATAGATCCAATATGATTCGCCACATAAGATCGATGTTATCCAGTTCTGTAGATTACCCTGGAGACGTGATAGCTGGGACAGAATATTCCATGGCGCATGCATGCAAGAGTTTTAGCAGAATTTCCTTTCTCTCTGCAGCAGTCTCTGTTTAATCTTTTGAAAAGGAAAAAAAAGGAAGAAGAGAAGTGTCTGGCTGAAACACCCATGGACCAGTTGGCCATTAGCTTCTGCTGCACTTAGGAATCCCCATGACATGGTGATAATTCTATTTTCCTTTTGGGAAACGACATGGTATTAATCTTGTCCTATCACCCCTTGATATGTAAACATTTTGGGGTGCATTCCTGACCAATTACTTTGCATATAATTATCATGCCATGAGATCATGCACATATACAAAAATCTGGCAAGACGGAGCCACATCTTTATGGAATCAATTCTGAAATCTAGAGGGATGTCAACCTGAATCAGAACATGATCCAAAATAGTCCCGACAAGCCTCTCAAAGTGATAGGACTACTTGTTTCTACTGATAATAGCAAACGTGGAGATGTTTGGTCCAGTTAGCATGAGCATCTTGTGCATTTAGTTGACCAAGTAACTTGATTTATTTGACCAAGTAGCTTGTACGTTAGATGAAAGTAGAACAAATAAATCAAGATCTTTGTAAAACAAATTGCAAACTTAGTCTGGTTTTCTTTCTTAATTATGGGGACAAGCCTAGTTGGTAAAAGAAAAAATTATCTATAGGCCCGTAGATTGATCTGAACTTATTTTTAAGCCCCTGGACTTCTTAGATGGAATAAAACATCTTTGAACTGCTTAAGGAGTTACTTTTAGGTCTCTACCATCCAATCATATAATCGAATAATAAAACTATATAACCGGATAAGACAATGGTGTAAACAAAGCATATATTTGTGTAACCTAAACATAAATCTGTATAACCAGTTATTGAAACTAGATAATCAGAGAACTGTGTAACCTGTGTAATCTGAACATAAATCTGTGTAATCTAACCATAAACTTATGGACGACAGGGACCTAAAAAAAACTCCTTAAACAGTTCAAAGAGGTTTTATTCTATCTGAGAAGTTCAGAGACTTAAAAGTAAGTCCAAATCAATCTAAGGACCTATATATAATTTTTTCTTGATAAAATTTCTGGGCCGTCGTATGCAATAATTTTGATTCCATTATCATCTAGAGTCGAGTGGCTAGATAGTCATAACCCCTTACCATATCTCAGAAGAAAAAGAAAAAAAAAAGGAAAGATGAATCTTTGGGAATAAAGGGCCTGTTTAAGTGCCACTAAGTGGGCATTCAACTTTTGTAGAGCAACTAGGCTTTCCTAAAATAATCACATTATATAAATAATGTATGTGGTCTCTATCATATGGACCCATTTTTAATTCTTTTTCTTTTTTAGGATAATTGCATCATTAAACAAGAGCCCTTCTGTGGATCCATGGATGCTTAAATGTATCTCATGCATCTCCATCATAAGAGACTCATCTTTATGTTTTTTCAGATAAGTATATTATTAAACAAGTTCCCCTCATATGGGTTTGCAGATGCTTAGATGTATCTCATGCCGATAGAGTATCCTATGTGATTAGCATTATTCATATAATACATGCACATCCAACATCTACATTGCCTGGCCACACACAAGGCCCTGAAGGCAGGGAAAGGAGTCCAAAGTAAGCCAAACTACCACCTAAGACCACCTAGCAAAAAGGTGCATGGTCGGCATTTAGATTAACATATAAATGGACATCTCTTATGTGTTAGTGATAATGGTGATTGCACTCTCTTTTTTTTAAAACCGTAGATCTTCAGCAAGCAACCACTACAGTGAAAATGATCATTAACGACGCTATTAAGGTTATTTTACAACGCCGTCAATAACGTTTACGACGCTTCAAAAAGCCTCGCCAAAGCATCGCCTATGTAAGAGTGGAGACGAAAAGTGCCGACGCTTTTTAAAAGCATCGTTATTTTTTAACGACGCTTTAAAGCGTCGTAAAATTAAATTATAACGACGTTTTTTAGCGTCGTTAATGACAACGCGTCCTCCACTCTACCAAGACGCGTTTTGAAGCGTCGGCTGTTAGGTTTTTAGCGACGCTTATAAGCGTTGTTAAACTTGGTTTAACGATGCTTATAAGCGTCGTTAAATATATTTCTAACGACGCGTTAAAGCATCGTAAAATTCAATTTTAACGACGCTTTTTAGCATCGTTAATGACTCCGCGTCCTCCACTCTACCAAGACGCTTTTCGAAGCGTCGGCTTTTTTTTCTTTAACGACGCTTATAAGCGTCGTTAAAATTATTTTAACGATGCTTATAAGCGTCGTTAAAGGTTTTAAAAGAAAAAAAAAATACAGGTTTTATATACAAAAAAAAAGAATACATACATTCCTGTACAAAATTATATCAATTATTCTAACATAAACCTGTACAATCACCACCATTCACACCTGTACAATCACCACCATTCACACCAAAAGCAAACTTAAATAGCAAATTTAACCAAACCAAAAGATATTATTTTATATAAATAAAAATAAAGTACTAATCGTCCATTACAATCAAGAGTAATATAAATAAATATAAGAATACAATAAAAATAAAATAATATCAATCCGCAGGCGGATGGTCGTCGCTGTCTCCACGTGACGTGCCGCTGTCTCGATGGGTGCCTGATGTGCCAAGAGCCTACAAGAAACATATCAAAAGCATGATTTGCATATCTATAAATAAAAATATATAAATTATTAAATTAATATAAAAATATATATTTAATAATATGTATTTACCTGAGATGGACCATACATCTCTAACAAAGATGTAAGCCGATCAATCTGTCCCCTCATGGCCTGCATCTCGGCACGGCTCTGTCGCATCTCCTCCATCTCAGCGGCACGACTCTGTCTAATCTCCTGTATCTCCGCCTCGAGTCTGCGAACGCGTGAATCCTGAGCATCTGCTGCAGCATGCTGCGTATATCTACTAACCTCAGATAGCTGAGTGGGGGTGACTCCTACTCCATAACCCCTCACTCGGCCGTAGCGCTCTGGTCCCATCAACTCTGTGAACACTTCGGCCTCGATACGACTCTGCTGCGTAGATGCTGCGGACTCGTCGTCACGCTCCGCAATGAGAGATGTAGCCCTCTCCTGTATTTATTTTGAAAATAAGAGTTATACATTAATAGCTAACAAAATTAAATTTAAATCATTGCAAAAAATAGAATATTAATAATGCCATACATATAAATCTCTTGACTAATCTCGAACAAAAGTACCATTCTGATGAGTATGAGTCATCCGATAAAACTCCACTTGTCCGGGTTCCCTCCCATGCTCATCCACTTACACAAATAATTTTAATTTTAAGCAAACAGTTATAATAATTTTAAAAAATATATGAGTATCGTGATACAGACATGGTCCACGATACATAATGATATTAGTTATATAAATATTTCAACATAAAAATTAAAAATTAATTATGAAAGTTTAAGGAACATACAAACTTCTGTCGGAGTCGTGCATAACTCTTCGACCCCGATGTATGAGGAACAGACTGAGCTGCTCGTGCAGCTCTACCAATAACAGAATAAGTCTATAAAATAAAGTAAAGAACTTGTTATATGTATAATATATAATAAAAATTAATATTTTTATAAAATATTTAGAAAAAAAAGATAATGAGCAGATAATATACATGTGCCCTCTCGGAGAACCAATAATGAACCAACTCCATCCACTGATGAGGGGGTACATCAGGAGGACAATTCCTAGCAACCTCCTCCTCTGTCATACCCTGTCTCATATAGTCCTTCTTCAATTGTGCTCTATATTCTTTTCATTTACGGTTGAGAGACTTCATTACAAAATCATGAGTGAATGGAGGGAGAACAAACTTGCTCTATAAAAAAAAAGTTAAATAAAATAAATTATATAAATGATTAACAATTAATATACAGTATGAACATCAATTCATTACCTCTATAACTCGGAGGAGCTCAACTTTGTACGTTGGAAGTATGTCATTCCATTTTGCATAGCCCAACGGACATAGCTGAGGCCTCCGAGCAACAGTCCCCAAAAATGAAGTCAATAAGCAGGCAGCTTTCTTAATTGGCTGACCTAGCTGATTGCACTCCACAATAATTCTCTCGCCCTCACGCATCTGCCACACATCTCGTACTACTGTGGGTTCGCGTCTGGGGCGTACTCTCCCGGATCCGTCTGCAAAAAATACATAAAAGTAACTATATCATAAATATACATAAAATGAAATAAAAATAAAATTACATGAAAGACAATATATACCCTGCACGTGTATCTCATCATCTGGCTGATGAACAGGAGGATCATGCTGTGCTGATGATGAAGGACAGGACTCAGAATGCTGTGCAGCTGAACTGGCCTCAGGCTGCTGTGCTGAAGAAGACGTACCGGCCTCTGTCTGTGAAAACTGGAACTGCACACCAGCATATCGTCCCCTGCGACGCATGATGTCACCTAGCATTTATATAAATAAAAGGTAGAATCAGTTAACATATGGAGTAAAATAACATAATAATTAATGCAAAATATATACATCATAAATAATTATTACCAGTAACAATCAAGCAGTAGTGTTTCCTTCAAATTTTGTTCTAACCAACGTCGTCGTAGCATTTAAATCATCAGCTGGCACAAAATTGTAGGGCATACATTGTGTATAAGTGTCATCATCATCATCCTCTACTTGGTTTTCCATATCATATAAGTCTCTAGGTTTTGTTTTGATGACAGTAAACCAATCTTTATCTTTTGCATCTTGTATATAAAATACTTGACGAGCTTGAAATGAAAAAATGAATGGGTCATCCTTCAATAACACACCAGTGTGTATCAACCTTGAAAAATTTACAAGTGTAAATCCATTTGCATCTTGTTTCAAACCCCTTGGTGAGTTTATGTCTATCCAATCACATCTAAACAGTACTACTTTAAATTTTCCATAATAATCCAACTCATAGATATCTTTAAGTGCACCATAATAGGATTTTCCATCCGCTTCCATCATAACACCGCTATTCTGTGTTTTTCTAAATTTCTCCCGTTCTCTAGTATGAAATTTAAAGTCATTAATTATGAAACCGTTATATCTATTCACAATCTTGTTAGGTCCTCGAACAAGAGC
The DNA here is from genome assembly GCF_000442705.2 of Elaeis guineensis. NCBI lineage: Eukaryota > Viridiplantae > Streptophyta > Magnoliopsida > Arecales > Arecaceae > Elaeis > Elaeis guineensis. The sequence goes on from NC_025999.2 coordinate 87,183,684, forward strand.
TATTAGTTCATCTGAATTATTTGTCTCCATCATCTTTGATACCTAAAAAAAAATGATATGACGAAGTGCTGTTGAGTTATCTGATATTAAATATGTATCAAAAATTAATATATCCCATAATTAAATATAAATCACATCTGATTCGAAAGCCACATAGGGAATAACTCGACCAACCATCGCTGTTCAATCCTTGCATTAGGACGAATGTTATGATTGGCTCGTCTCTGATAAATTAAAAATTCACTGCATAAAATATAAATATATCATTTAGAACATTATATCTAATATAAAATTTAAATTTTGATGTCATTCCTTAAATATACTAACCTACGATGGTCAGATATTATGACACTATGAATAACACATAATGATGTGCTTGTGCTAAGGATTTTTGATCAAGTACAATACTTTCAGCTCTTCCCAAGAATTTTTCAGCAGTTAAGAACTCATACAGTTCTGCATTCTCCACAAAGTCATTATACCGTTGAGGTCGACTAAAAATAGTCTCTACACCTTGAAGATATCTTGAACAAAATATCAAACATTCATCCGCAATATATGCTTCAGCAATCGAGCCTTCGGGATAGGCTCTATTTCGCACATAATCTTTAAGACGCACAAGATACCTTCAAGAATTAAATATTTATTAAAATATCAGTATGCTGTTGTTTCTAATAAAATTATCAAAAGATTTAAGGTTTACAATAATACCTCTCAATAGGATACATCCATCTATAATGTACCGGTCCATCAACTTTAACTTCTGAAGCTAAGTGAATGAGCAGATGTACCATAATAGTGAAAAATCCAAGAGAAAAAATCTTTTCCATCTGGCAAAGTGTAATTACAATATCGGATTCTAACTGATCAAGTTTCGAGGATCAATAACTTTGGAACATAATGCCTTAAAGAATGATGATAATCGAAGTACAATTGTAACAACTTGTTTCGGCAATGACGATCTTAAAGCTATTGAAAAAATATCTTGCATCAATATGTGACCATCATGACTTTTAAGATTTGAAAGTTTTCGATCCTTTAGATGCACACATCATGAAATATTTGATGCATATCCATCAGGTACCTTGATACTTTTCAAAACTCCCAAAAAATTATCCTTTTCTCGAGCAGACATTGTGTAACATGCAGGAGGCACATAAATTCTATCATTAGCAAGCATTTTAGGATGAAGTTCCTGTCGGATACCCATTTCTTTTAAATCAAGACGTGCCTTCATGTTATCTTTGCTCTTTCCATCAAGGTTTAAAAATGTTCCAAGTAAATTATCGCAAATATTCTTCTCTATATGCATGACATCAAGATTGTGCCGAATAAGATTATGTTTCCAATAAGGTAAGTCAAAAAAGATACTTCATTTTTTCCATAAATGTTTACTGGGCTATTGTGTAGATGCTATCTGTGTGTCTTCCTCATTTTCATCTTCTAAATAATTATCTGGATCTTGAAACACCTCTGCATCTATAGTACTGATACTGACTTCCTCTAGTAATCCTTCGTGCACTGAGCTTTCAACATCATCCCTTCTTCTTTTTTTAGAGGACTTTGAGTGCTTACCATAGCTGTAATTGATGCCATCCATTTGTCTATGAACATCAGTTTCAGAAGGTGGAATAGGGGCACATCCCAATTCTATAGTACCATCAAACAAATCTTTCTGAAATCAAAACGGATGATTTATTTCCAACCATCAACGATGTCCCATATAACAAAATTTACCTCCATATTTTAACCAAATTGAATGTGTTGAATCTCCACAACAAGGACATGCGATCCGTCCCTTTGTACTCCAGCCAGATAAATTGGCATATACTGAAAAATCATTAATAGTCCATAACAAAGCTGCCCATAGTTTAAATGTTTAGCCGTTGGAAGCATCAAATGCATCAACACCCTCCCATAACTGTTTCAATTCCTCTATTAAAGGCTGTAGGAAAATATCAATATCATTGTCTGGACCCTTATCTCCTGGAATAACCATTGACAAGATAAGTGATGATTGTTTCATGCACATCTATGGTGGCAAATTGTAAGGTATCAAAACGACTGGCCAAGTGCTGTAGGTAGAACTCAGGGTCCGAAATGGATTGAAGCCATCAGAAGCTAAGCCAAACCTAACACTGCGAACATCAGAGGCAAAATCAGGATGCCTATCATCAAATGCTTTCCATTGAAGATTATCTGCTGGATGTCTCAACATTCCATCCTTTGTACGTCCTTCATCTGCCATCTCATTGATGAAGCTATTTTTGATGATGCATAAATCCTTTTCAATCTAGGTATAAGAGGAAAGTAACGCAATACCTTGGCCGGTTTCTTTTTACTCCGCGTTGCATCCAATTCATTCAGTACATCGTCTCGATCTTCTTTTTGTGTTATCCATCTTGAAGATCCACATACATTGCATGACTCGTGATTAGCATTTTCACCCCGATATAACATACAATTTTTCGGACAACTATGAATCTTTTCATATCCAAGATCCAATTCCTTTACTACTTTCTTGGCTTCATAATACGATGGTGGTAAACGAGTACTTTCTGGAAATACATCCTTTAATAACTTGAGCAGCATGGTAAAACTCTTTCCAGACCATCCATTCAAATATTTTATATGAAATAAATGTACAAGAAAAGAAATCTTAGAAAATTTCGTACAACCCGGATATAATTCTTCATTTGCATCTTTCATTAAGGTGTGATAACGAGCTGTCTCATCATTAGATGTATGTATAGGCTCCTCAACATATATGCATTCCGTATGCGTACATCCATCAAACATCCCAACTGTTTCTTGTATACTACTGGATTCTCCTAAATTTTGAACACCAAGTCCAAAAGCATCTGTGATCAAACCCCTTATATCATCATCTCTTGCAGAATTATCTTGTAGGCTAGTAGATCCAAAATGAGTCAGGGATTGGTTACATGATGATGGCAACATAGATTCTTCATGAAAAATTCAGTCGGTATAACTTCTTAAAAAATCATTCCATACCAAATGTTCTTCAATAATTTGTGGATCTAAAGAAGAACTATTTACATATTTCCGACATGGACAAAAAATCTTTTCATTCAAACTACTTTTCTCCATACCAAATTTAATGAAGTCATGAACTCCATCTAAATATTCTTTACTATTCCTTGGTTTATTTATCCAACTTTTGTCCATTGTAGGATAAAAATGATCGAACTTGCAATTTATCTAAAAATAAAAAAAATTATACAATCTATATTAATGCAATGAGTAAAAAATATCAGTCATTTCATAAAATCCAAAAAAAAATAACAGCTAGATAAAGTTTACATAGTAAATGCTTGCTATCATCAACTAATAGGTAAAGAAGGTACTATCCCATTCAGAAAATACATTAATTCTATAGGTCAATTACAGAAATCAAATGATATGCAACAAGAGCCAAAAAAAATTTCGGCAGTATTTTTCCTTAGTTCTCCCGTATAGGGAGAACAAAAGAAAAATACCATCCGAAATTTTTTTCGAACCCTCAGCATACCATTTGATTATGGTAATGACCTATAGAATTACTCACATTTTTTAAACTGTCCATACTGGACAATCAATTGATCAATGTACATAATTCTTTTATCCGTATAAAAATAAATAAATATATGGATACAATAGAATATGTACATTAATCAAAAGATGGGTCTATGTTTCTATGCAATATAATTTTTTTTAAAATTAATTCATAATTAATATTGCCTGGTATCTTTCATCACATCCCTCTAATGAGTTGGCAACTTTATCACCTGTTGTCTAACTTTGTATTTAATGTTGCTTGAAAGTTATGCTAAGGAAGCAAGAACTATGAATCTTGTCATGTATTCTAGAGCTAGTCTACTTCAAGTCTTGTCATGAGGCAGATCATAGCCATATCCACAGAGACTAAGAGAGAAAAAGAAGTATAATACCTGATATTAACTTGGGGAGTAACGGACAAAGAAACTTGGCCCAGCTTAATCCAGATGCTTAGTCTTCATCAGCCACGAAGATAAGGATAACGTAGGCCACACGATATCAGGATCCAGCCACATAACGAGCGCCACATGTCAGATAAGCAATCAATCAGGATTCATGAAACTATGAAATTATCCATTCATCAACCATGTATCACAACCTTAATTAATTGTACTATATATTTTTGGGTGAACCTCATAGAGAGATACTAAGAGGGTGTGGTTGTAAATTGATCTAGCTCTATATCATTTATTTTATATAGTTGAAGATATTATCAATAATTATGTTGTTGATTATAATTATTTATGGTTATACATTTTTTTGAAGAATATGTTACAATAAATTTTGAAGAATATGTTACACATTGGAATGTTTATTTCATTAGTTGTCATTTAACTATATATATATATATATATATATATATATATATATATATATATATATATATATATATATATATGACTGAAACGTAGATGTGTCCAGAACTTTAATGAATAAGCTCAGTATATAGTTACAGAATAATTCCATTGTTGGCAGACAAGATGTCTACATGTATCATGCATGTAGTTTATTTAAAATAAGACTGAGACCCCATGAACCAAGGATTGGAAAAAATGTAACATTTTTTTTTTTCAAGTCTTTGAAAAATGTTTATTGTCTTTCATCTTTTTAGTTAAAACTTAATGCAAGGAGTGTAACTTTAATTTAGAGAAGATGGCATTTATAATCATAGGCAATTGGCTAAAGAAATCAATTCGTGGTTCATCGGCGAAAGGTAAAAAGTAATTGTGGCCTAAATTTCTCTAGAACTAGAAGCATGCATTTGTTTTGGGTCTATGTATCTTGTAACGACTTATAAATCATAGTAAAATATTTGCATGAACAGAATAAGTACTGCATGCATTAAGGATGTTTTTTTCTTTAAGATTAGGATGTTTACGGTGTTTTTTTTTTTGGTAAGAAGATAAAACATCTACATTCTAACCTTTTTTGCTGCCAACCATAGCCAATTGGGTTACAACACCCATTCAAATGACACCTAGGACATTCCGTAAGCATGCCCTGTGCTAGCAAAAGTTCAATATCACTAGACAGCACACGTTTTATGTAAGAAAATATTACATGTTTATTCTCAGATAGCAAATAAGTACAATTAATTGGACCTTTTCCATACCAAATATCTTTTCATTAAAATATTTTTTTCGGCAAGATCTCTCATAATCCTTGTTTCGCTAGGCTAACCATGTGTTATACCCATTTCTCTTCACCATAATAGATACAAGACAATAAATTGAGAATTTCTTTAATGAAGCATGAAATTAAAAACGGAAATGAACAGAAAACATGGACTGTGAATTATATTAAGGGACCTGTGGTGTTACAAAAGAGTACTGTCTCAATAACACTCTGAATTCTGAAACTACATTAAATTATGACAGATTATTTAAAACGACAATAGCATAATACTAAAACCATGATAGGAGACAGAGAAATCCTGATCCGTTAAAAGGTTAAGTATGGATCAAGATTTTGTATATTGCTCTCCTTACTTTATTCGATACGAACCTAATCTAACTCAACTTGTTGTCATCCATACCGAATACTTTTTCATGACAATACCTCTCTAGAGTTTTTATTTAGTACAATCCCATATTTTGATAAGATCTTTCTAACAAAAAAAAAAAAACATTCATTACTTGAAGGCATTGTTGCCATATAACTTACCTATTTCATTATTTAACTTGTCTACATATTAAGATAGATAAATTACGCACTAAAAGAAGTCGTACGAGAAATGGAACCATGCATCTTATAAGAATCTTGGCCGTATAAGATGAAAAAAAGAGAAAAAATTATCCCAACCGATCAAAGAAGAGTTTCCTTGGTCAATCTCCAAAGAAAAAACAAAAAAGGAATAACTTGTTATGTTTGACAAAGTGTCCTGCCTCCATGCTTCTATTATCTTCCAATTGCGTAGCTCTCTTCATTTTTTTTTTTTTGGCTTAGAATTATTTTTCTTTGATGCAAGGGAGATTAAAATCTCACAATTCTACCACTAGATAAAGATTAAAACATAAATTACTGCCCGATAATTAAGGTACCAGAGCATCAAAAAAAGAGACTTAATTTATTCAAGAAAAATTAAGGCTTATTGATTGGTTGACAAAAATATATCATTATTCCATTCTATTTCTACATCACAAATTATTAGCAACTCTAATATATGCAATTTATAACCACATGCAAATGGGAACATACTCATAGATTCAAAATCCAGCAACTAACTCTTCGTGTGCCTCACTCGTCTTTAGGTATTGTTTTCAAGATGGCATGTGGTTTGAGAAGAAAGGCACCACTTTGGATGGTCAACCCGCAAGACTTTTTTTTTTCTTTTTTTTGGGTACAAACCAAGAATTCCTCCATCCGCCACATATTGCATCGAGTCCGGGGATCACGGATGTAAATTGTTTCTGACAAACAATCGCTTGCACCAAACATCATAAAACCACTCTCCCAACCCATTGCACAAACAAACAACTCCCAAGAATAATAATAACAGATGGCAAATGGATTTCTCTAGATGAGATCGAAAACTTCTACACCATTTCACCAACCCATAAATGCTTGAACACAGCAGATGATATGAACCAAAACAAGACAATCGCTGGCAACAAATATCATAAGACCACTGTCACAGCCCATCGCACAGAAAAAAATTGAACTTACGCCGAAAAAAATAATTATCAATAACATATCTTACTTTTGGGCCTGCGAAGATGGCCGTCGGGAGGGGGGAGGAGAGGAGGGCCGGTAGGGAGGGGAAGATGGCTTGGACCGCGCGGGTGGGCATCGACGGACGCAGTAGCAGAGGGGAGCGGCAGACGGCGGTGAGGCGTGGACGGCGGGTGCACGTGGACGGCGGGTGCGGTGCCGGCGGCGGAGATGGGCCGGGGTCGGCGGAGAGGAATGGGTGGAAACTAAAGGGGCGGCGGTAGATAGATTAGGGCACGCGCGGGGGTATTAAAGGAATCTAACGACGCTTTTTAGCATCGTTAAATAATGACGTAAAAAAGTATCGGTATTATTTTTATTTGACGACGCTTTTGCTAAAAGCATCGGCATTGACAATTCTCAAATTTTACGACACTTTTAAGCGTCGTTAAAATACGACGCTTTTTAAAAGCGTCGGCAGGTCAGCGCAATCTGCCGACGCTTTCCAAAAGCGTCAGCAAAAAATGGTTGCTAAATACCATTCTTCCTGTAGTGAACCCAAAATGGTAATTGCTTTCACCTTCGATAAACATATGTGGATCAACTAAAAGGACTTGCATTGATGGTAATGGTGGAATTGGATCCTAAGCAACAAAGTTACATTGTAGATCGGACATTATACTTCTAGAGTAATTCTTTATCCACTACTCCCAATGAAAATGTCTTTAATATCGATCTGCAATGCAACATTTTTTTCAAATTTTTTCAAATGAAAATACATTTTTCCTTCCTAGAATAAAAAAGAATGATATTATTACTTTCTGATATCTTATATGACTTCCTGTGAATATATATATGACATCCCCAATAATATCTATAACTTTTTGTATCTTTATATGATATCCTATTGGTTATTAGGACTTCTTGATGCCTCATATGACTTCTTGTGAATATATATGATATTTTGAACAATATATATGACTTTTTATGAATATATATGATATCATAAACAATATATATAACTTTCTGTGAATATATATGATATTCTGAATAATATATATGACTTTTTGATGCCTTATCTAACATTTTGTGAGTATATAGGACATCCTGAACAATATATATAATTTTTTATGAATATATATGACATCCTGAATAATATATATACTTTCTGATGCCTTATATAATTTTTTATGAATATATATGACATCCTAAGCAATATATATGACTTTCTAAACAATATATATGACTGTCTATGGTTATTATAGCTTTCTGATACCTTATATGACTTCTTGCTGGTTATAATAACCAATAGATTATAGCTTCCCGATACCTTATATGATTTCTTGCTGATTATAATAACCAACAGAATAGCCCATGGTTATTATAGCTTCCTGATACCTTATATGACTTCCTACTGATTATAATAACTAACAAGATATCATATAAAGACATAGAAAGTCATATATATTATTCAGGATATTATATATACTTACAAAAAATTATATATATTATTCAAAAAGTCATATATATTATTCAAGAAGTTATATAAAGTATCAGGAAGTTATAACAGTCAATACGATATTAAAAATACAGGAAGTCATATATACTGTTTAGGATGTTATATATATTCATAAGAAGTCACATAAGACATTAGAAAATAATAATACTGTTCTATCTTTATTTTAAGGAGAGAAAAGTATTTTCATCAAAAAGATTTGAAAGAAAAAAAAAAAAACTAAGCAGCATTAAATATCTGTTCGATAATTAATTATGCTACGTGGCCTAATATGATTGGATGATGCACTTTTTCTCCACCGGAGGTGGTGGACAAAAATTTATCTATATTTCTACCGTGTGGATACTTTGGACAAAGAATTAATTTCTCTATACTTCTACCGTGTAGATTTTTTTTTTTCAGTACAAAAGGTGCAATAAAATGAAGAACATAGTAGGAGAGTTGCAACTAGTTCCAATCAACAAATAAATTCACGGAATTGGTTTATCGGAAAAAATGCATCATTTGTATAACAAACATCCGGTCAGTGCCGATGAGAATCCAAGATTTCTTTGGTGAACTTTATTCCGGATCTAATTTTAAAAAGGGAAGGCTGTAATTAAAACTAAAGAAGTACTGAACGTGAACAAAAAGGGAATCCATCACAATTATAAATTACAATGTGACAGCCAAAGCATCTGCCACCATTTTTCTTCCCTCGAAAAAAAAAAAAGTTGCAGAGTATCGAAGAGAAATGCTTGATCAACCTGGCCACGTACGTGAAAGCACGCTAATGTTGGTTCGTTTGGCACCAATATCGTACAGAGGCAACAACTTATTCTTGGAAGAATCGAATGCCTAGACTATTTTATTCTTCAGCAGCTCAATGGAGAAGGCTGCTCCAATATAGCTAGAATCTCCCGTTCTTTCCCGATTTTGCTGGCTAGCCTTCAGTTTTTTTACCAGTCTTGGGAATCTTCTATTCATTTATATCTTTTATAGAGCTGATAAAATATGATTTGATCTGACAATTCAATCTGCTATAAACAGATTTGAGTTTAGACTAAATAAATTCAGATCATAAACAAATCAATCTATTTAATAAATAGGTTGGATATAAATTTTAGATATCTGGTCCGATTAATCCGTTTAACCCATTTAATATTTAGATTGGATTGAGTCAGATAACCCATTTAACCTATTTAACCTATTTCTGACCCATTTAATGCGATCTGTTTAACTTATTTAACCCATTTAAGATCCGTTTAACATGTTTAACCTGTTTCTGACCTATTTAACGTGACCCATTTAACCTATTTAATCCGTTTAATCTGTTTAATCCGTTTAACCTAATTTGACATATTTAATAAACGGGTTAAACGGATCGAGTTGGATTACCTGTTTAATAAACAGATCAGGTTCAGACTTGAATTTTTGACCCGTTTAATAAACAGATCGGGTTTGGATTGATCATTTTCTGACCTGACCGATTTATGATCCGACCTATTTATGGCCGATCCGACCCGTTTGTCACTCCTAATCTTATGCATTATTTATCTTTTTTTTTTTTGGTGCAAGCCACCTTGAAATATAACATGTCCATCACCTCCTTAAAATGTATTAAGGTTGCATTTGGTAGCTGGCATTCTATCCAGATTGCCGGCAATTTAAAGTGGATCGTAGATTGTTGTATTTGATATTATTTTTAAATGGCAATTCAAATTATCTTGACAATTTACATTGCCTATCATGGGGCAATCTAGAGTCTTGGAGAGGGATAGCTATCTAAATTACCATTTTTCTAGCAATATTGTAATAAAAATTTTGGATAGAATTATCTCAAAAAAAAATCACCCTCTCCTTCTCCGAACTCTCTCGCACCCTCGCCATCCTCGATCGCCTCCCCTCTATCAGTGCCCTCGTCATCTCTAGCCACAACCCCTACTTCTGCACCGGCGTCGACCTCTCCTCCCTTACCTCCACCATCGCTGCCCCCTACTCTGACGACCCAACCACCATCCACAAGCTCCTCCACCACCACATCCTCGTGCTGCAAGATGTGATCTCGACCGTCGAGCACTACTGAAAGCCAGTGGTTGTAGAGATCCACGGCACCTACATTGGTGGCAAGATTGACCTTGCCGCCACCTGCGATATCCGATGCTGCTTTGAAGACACCTCCTTGACGTCCTGGCCATCACTGTCGATCTCAGGACACTCGAGTGGCTGCCGGCGATCGTCGGATATGAGAATGCTACCGATCTAGTGCTCATGGGGCAGTGGGTCTCGACATTGGAGGCTAAGGCGATAAGACTCGTCTCGATGATTTTTCCTTCTCGTCCGGTGTATTTTAAAAATTTTAATTTAAATTTAAAAAATAAAATCAAATTCATCTCTAGTAATTTAAAATTTTATAAATTTTATAGAGATATTTTAAAAATTTGATTTTACGTTACCAACATTCTTATTGCCATACAAAATATATCAATTAAAATTTTTAATAACTATACTGCAACTTTATCTACATGTATCAAACTCAATAGTCAACATTATTGATAATTTAATGATGACAATCTATCTTGAAAGCAATCCATATTACCTTCTAAAATTGTCTAATGATGCACCAAATGCAATCTAAATAACATGTCCATCACCTCCTTGAAATATAATCATCTTCAAATCTTGAATGATGTCATCCATCGAAAGAAAGAAAGAAAGAAAGAATTGCCAGCATCATAGTGATGGAAAAGGTCAAATATACTACATCAGTTATATTTACATCTCACGAAGTGGTTTCTTTGGTAAACTCATCACAGGGGTTCTAAATCGGCTGTTACTAGTTTAGTTTACCATCTTGTAATTAATTGTGGCAGAAAGCAAACCAAAAAAGAGGAATTGCTAATTTAGAACTTTACTCATCAGATAAGCTAGATCCTCACATTTTCAAATGATCATGAAGCAGTTAATTTTAGTTCAAAAAGCCCAAACATAACCACATACAGTGATTACTATTGCTCTTATATTTTAAGCAGATTAGATTTGTTATTGCATGATTTGCTCTCTTTACCATTCGTTAGCATATACCAAAAAATTCCGGATCCTAATATCACCATCATCATGTGGCACTGAAGCACCAGACACAAAGTTGACATGTAACACAAGGGTGACAATCACTGTGAAAATGCAGCCTTTGCTCACCTGATTGCCCATCCCCAAAGTACATCGGCCATCCTTGGTGGCAGATTATACATAAAATATTGACAGGTATAAATACTACAAACCAATATCAATGTACGGTCACACAAATGGAAAGGAAGAGACATTCTTCCAACAATTTTTTCAGCAAGAATGGTGGAATCTATTACTGAAAGCAAAAGTCTTGTTTTTTTTGGTACAAGAAAACAGCAGTTGAAGGCAGCTCGCGAGAATGTAATCAGTTGCATACAAAACAGAGACAACCGCACACAAACATCAGCAAACATGCTTCAAATAAACACAGTTTTAATCAGGAAACCAAAGTTAAATAATTGAAAAACTTCCACATCTAAATTGGATAGCAGTTTATATTTATTCCACAGAACGGAAAAAATTCTAAAAAATAGGAAATACCTAAAGCAGTAACCTCTGCACGATAGGAGGGCAAATTAGTGATGGTGCTTCTTAAGGTCATCATACATCTAAGATGGGGAGGGCTATAAGGAACCAAGCAGCACAGCCCCTTGAAACCCTGTCCTGAATGAGGCATAAAGACTGCACCACCACTGTCCTGTGTTGGATCCTGCTCTCCAATAAAATTCTATCTTCTTTACCTATCTTTTCAATATTCCATTTTAGGTCAGGTTATCGATCAGATCAGGCTGGATCATGTTTCAGGTTGGGTGCAGACCTGATCCACTGACAAGCCTACTTGTATGAAAGCTCAGCAAAAGTGGTCCACTCATCCATGCATTCCGCTCTATTTTTCCCTTTTCTTTTATCCCATCAAGCCAAAGGTGCACCACTAAAAACCCTAGCTGATAGGCCTCTTTTAAGTGGCCACGTCTATGATGATCTAAACCCTTCATACATGAGATTAGATGATTTAACCTCAACCATATGTCAAATAAACTCACTAAATATCAAAATAATGACTAAAACTGCAGATAATACCTAATAAACAGAAAACTGAAATTAATTTTAGCAAACTTGAAGCTTCAAAAATTTGATTGCATCGACTAGGTTTTACTAAAAAATACCAGCATAACTTCCCTAGTTAGAATTACCCAAAAAAAAAAAAATTGAATTCCATGAAATGAAGATCAGAAAACCTTAGCATCTGCTGAACTACTCCTATGACCAGTGTCACAATTCACTTCCAAGCTTCCACACCTCCTAAAGTCACCTCTATGCTCCAATCACTGAGAGCTAGAAATGACTAGTGGCAGGTCGGATGAAGTATTAGGACCACCGGTTCATGCAACTGTGGAGTATCGAGTGGCAAGAGCTAGAAAAGGTATGATTGGGCCATCAATGAGTGAGGGCAAAGACTAACTCTAGTGTGATTGCTGGCTAGTGTCAAAACATGAAAGGTGGGAGAGGTTCTGGTGACTCATAAAAGAAGGGTTGAAGCAGGGTTGATAAATCTCTCTCTCAAGTGTAATTGCAGTATCATCCTACAAGCATCAACAACGTTATACAAGTAATTCCAAAACTATAGATCTTAGCTGGTTAATTTGACAAACTTCACAAAGAATGCAAACTATAAAGTTTCCAAAGTTTGATACAGGATAGAAAAAAGTTTTAAAAAGAGGAGAACAAAGACAAGTGAAGCTATTTACCAAAGATTTGGGTGGTGATTAGTGATAACAACATTGCTAGGTAATGATAGTGAAAGAAGAGTTGAACAAATTCCAGTTCCTTAATGCAAAACACTGAAACATAACTGCAGCTTGCTGGTTGCACGCACTTGACATCTAATGCAGACAAAAATACTGATAGGTATAAAACATAACAGACTCAAGTTCAATGAGGAAAAAAAAAATAAAGTAAATGATGGAATCTACCAGAACAGAAGAGGAAACACAAAAATCATGTTCAGAATACACTTTTGCTCCAAGGGACACCCTCAAAATACATATAAGGGGAAAGTTCTACTTTCACCTCAAGTTTATACCATTAATTAATACCCATCTAGGAATTGGCCTTGGATGCATTAGTGATGGACCCTGAACCAACTCTTAACACAGATACTCATTTAACCTACATGTGTATAATTCATATCTGAAATATATTTGAAAAAAATGCACAGAACATTCAAAATCTTTTACCCAATATATTGACTGCATCAATAACTAAACAAGTCGCAAAACAAAAACCAGATGAGCAAGAACTTTCAAGACAGCTATGCAGCCAACCATACTGCAGAATCAAAACTTGTCCACCTAGTTCTGCACTACCACTCTCAGCAAGAACATTTCTTTGCATATATGAGTTACAAATATATACCAACGGCACACATGCTAAGAAAAGCATTATGTCCAACAAAAAAAAAAAAAAAGAACCGAGTATGTCACCACAAAGTCAAGCAAAAAATAGAATTCAGAGCATGAGAGAAGATTTTTCAAGAGCATAATTACATTGGAGTAACATCAACAGCATAACATAGGGGGGAACATGATAAACCAATCTGTTTAACCATATCAGCATTACCTAATCTACTCGAACAAAATGACAATCAAACCTCCAAAATGGTCACATTTGTCCAAACCCACTAAATTCATTCATCAAAAAAAAGGACCTCTTTTTTTACGCACTCATAAGCTTGTATGCATCATTCAGCAAAGCCAGAATCTCCCTGCTCGTCTTGCACCAATCCATCTGGAGCCTCATCTCGTCGCCCAGCAGCCTCCTCCATTTCTCCTCCAAAGATCTCGCCTTGGAGGAATCCATCCGCTTCAAGCCCACCTCCCACGACACACCACACAGCCCGTTCGCCTTCCAGTGCTCCGCCGCCGCACTGCTCACATACGGCAAGGAATCCGGACCGCCACCTCCACGCTCCTCCCCGTCCACCTCTTCCTCCGGCTCCTCCTCCTCCTCGTCTGCTGCAACCCCATTCTCGACGGCCACCACCAGGGTGCCTTTATTGGCCTTCTTTCGATCCTTGCTAACATCCTTGTTGTCCTCGCCGCCCCAGAGTTCGGCGCAGAGCTCGTGGACGAGGCCATCGTTGGGGCCCGAGCCCGGGGGGCCGGCCTTCTGGAACTTCTGGCGGAGGTGGCGGAGCTTGTTGTAGACCTGATCCTTGGTGAGGGGGGTGAGAAGGGAGGCCTTCGCGGAGTCGTAGAAGGCAGACATGTGGGAGGCGAGCGGGATGGATCCGGTGCGGGAGCGGAAGTCGATGGCGGCACGGAGAAGGGCGACGGCGTTGTCGTCGGCGAGGCGGCGCTGGCCAGGCTGGGGGCTCTTGGCGGCGGGGAGCTCGTCGTCGGATAAGTCGCGGGCCTTGCGCTTGCGGTCGCTCTTGCGGGAGGGGGAGGCGGCAGAGGAGTCGTCGGGCATCATGGTGTCAGACGGTTTGGAGGGGGATTGGGGAAGGGCCGGGGTGGAGGAGGAGGGTTTGGTGGGTTTGGAGGATCTAGGGTTAGGGTTTTTGGAGGGAGTGGGGGCGGCCGGATCTAGGATTGGATTCGAGGATGTTGGATTTGGGTGGGATTTGGGTTCGGGAGGGTCGGAGGAGGGATGGCGCTTCGATGACTTGGATTTGGACGGCATCCTTGAGGCAGGAGGTTCGAGGATTAGGGTTTCCTGAGAAGCGGGGAGAGAGAGAGAGAGAGAGAGATTGCCTTTCTCGGAGCTCCACGCAGGGACCGCTCACCTGGTGCCCAGGAGACGGCCGTGGTGTCAATTAATTAACGTGATATAACGATGCCCGCGCGACGGGCGCTTTTTCGATGACCTTCCGTCTAAGTTTTATAAATTGGGTTAATCACGTCAGAACGCTGAGTTATTTGAAGATTTTTAATTTTTTTTAAAATTTTTATTTAATATAATCACACCATCAATATTCAAAATTATTCAATTCGTATCTTGACTTAATCTTCGTTTAGCTACCAAGATGGTGTGATCATGTTAAAAATTGCTGATTTATCATTTCTCTTAACAGATTTGGAAAAAGGTTATGAAATCCTTCTCCCCTCCTTTGGCATGGGTTTCTTTACCTAATTCCATCCCTTCTTCCCATCTGACAATTGGAGACCGATGATGACGTGGGACGAGCAGCAATAGTGAGGAAAAAAAAATAAAAAAAATAAAAAATTAATTATTATAATATATTTAATTTCTACAAATTTTTTTTATCCAAAACACAAATAATAGGTTCAAAAAATTAAGAAGATGAAAAACAAAGATAGAAAAATATGATAATGGGTTCCAATTCATTATCTAGGGCTCTTGAAAGCTGTTTGTTTTTTTAATATATAACTTGATAATCTATATGACAATATTCAAAACACATGATGTAGCAAGATAGGGAACCTAATAAAACCAAGATAAAGGATGAAGTACTCTAAAAAGTAAATCCAAAAAAATCTCATACCATAGTCTGTATCAATCCAACTTCTCAAATTTTTTGAGGGTGAAAATAAAAGAAAAGAAAGAAAAGAACTAATAGTTAAACACTTACCATTTCTCCAAATCAAAATCATTCACTATTTCTTCGTGAAACTATGACCTCAAGAAATCAAGAAGCAAAAGAATAAAGATGAAAAAAAATATAAAAATAATTAGATCCAAATACTTGAACTCTCTTTTCTTATGTAATTTATCTCCTCCTTTCTCTCTTTTTCTACCATTGTCAATTGATTGTCGCTTGTCGCCCAAGAAAAATACCATTAATGAGAGTTGGGATTTAGACAAAAATGAAAGTTGAAATCTCAACTGAAGAGATGAAAATGGAGGACAAAAACTTATCCACATCATCTTCTTCTGCCACATCGGCAAGTCGTATGATATTACATGACCACTCAATTACAGCAGCCAAACAGAATTCACAATCCAAATCTGAATTGAAAAAATTAAAAATTTGATGACTTGATTACACTAAATCGAAGTTCAAGAGGAAATTGAAACCCCCAAATGGTTCATAGTTTTTGGCATGATTAATCCTTATAAATTTTGAGGGGAGGCTGATTTTTCTTCCTTAGATAGAGATAAGAATTTAGATTAATTTTAATTTTTTAATTTTTTTTGTATATATATAATTACTTAATAGCTTTCTAAAATAATTCAAATTTAATTTTTTATAATTAGCAAGAGTCACTCTAAATTTATTTTTTTTTCTCAAATCTTTTTCCTCTACATGCATAAAAAAATATTCATAAAAGATTTTTGAATTCATTTTCCTTCATGAACTCTAGATGGCCAATATTTTTAAGCCTAAAATAATTAAGAAGAGTTTTGCAAATCTTTTTGAAATTTTTCTAAGTTAATGGCTTTATAAAATAACTTTAAATTTATTTTTTAAAATTCCCAACATAATTAGATATATTCTAAGATGAATATAGATTTTTTTCCTATATATCATGATGTCTAACATAGTTAGATATTTTTAACATATTATTATGTATGGCAATTTCTAACATATTTAAATAACTTTAATATATCTAAATAATTTTTATTTTTTAACAAATATTATTATTATAGATGATTTTTTTATAATTTTCTTGTATATGACCTCTAAATGGTTAATATATATATTGTCATATATGCCAACAAAAAAGGAAAAAGAAAGGAAGAAGAAAAAAATAGCATTCCTATCAATACTATGTCAAAAAAAATATTGTCATCAATTATATACATGACCATGTAATGCCTCATTCGATTTTTTCTCCTAAAATAACTAAGAAGAGTCCCAAGAGATTTTTCTCTAAGTGCATAGAGAAAAATATTTCTCAAAAGGACAAGGCTTTCTTTTTTTTCTTTACATGATGCTTTCTAACATTTTTGGATATCTTTAACATATTTAAATAACTTTAGTATATATAGATAATTTTTATTTTTTTAAAAAAAATATGCATACTCTAGATGATTTTATTATATTTTTTTATTTTTTTGAACTTCGAAGGGAAGTTTAGTTTCCTCTTCCAATAAGAGAGAATTTTTAAAAAAATATAATTAATTTATTTTTGGTAAATTTTATCAATTTGTAATGCAAGTTCTGATTCATTGTTGTGCATGTTACACCAATGAGAGATGGTAGTCTTTTTTTTTTTTTATACAAATGAGCAATCATACCATTCTGGTACGAATACAGTCCAAAAAATTAAAATACAAAATATCTCATAGGATCCATAGATAATCGTTGTTTTGACGTCAGATCCAGTCTCCAGTGTACTTGATAATAAAAGATGTAATCCAATATATAGCACTATTCATCTCCCAAAAGATGTGTAGAATAAACATCACAATGGACTCCAGATGTCACGAACCAGTAAATGAACTTTCAGATACTTCACCTCATCTCAGATCCAACCGATGATTGTGGTTAAATCACTCTCAATAAAGATCTTTTCCGTTTGCAGCTCCTGCTTCGCGCATATGATGCCCACTCAAGTGGTACAGACCTTCGCTTCGGAGACGAATGACTTGAAAAAATGTGAGCCCTTACAACCAATAGCCTAGCATTCGGGCCATAGATAATATAGTCCGTACTATCTCTGCCATCCCTAATACTTCTATCAAAGTTGATCTTGACAAATCTTGAGGAAGGGGTTCCTAGAAAAATAAAAAGGAGTTCCTCTAGATTGCTACAAGTGGAGCAAGAAAGTCTTAGGAACTCGAGGCAATAAGGCATATGCTAGCTGCATCAAAACAGTTATACTTAGCAGCTAAACAATAGGCTCTCTCTAATATCCGATACACAGACACAACCTCGGCTTCGAAGATTTGGCTATTCTTCGACAGCCAAATTTGATAGGTGACGTATGCCATCCTACCACCTCAGGACAAATCCTCGATCATACTCTAATGGATCGCATCCAAAAAATAAGAAAGCCAAGCACCATTATTCGCCCCCCCCCAAAGTTAGCCACCCACAATCTCCCAAATCAAACACTCCCTCAGACAATAGAGCAGGACATACTCATTGACTCATCCTCCAGTCTGCAAATCAGGCAACCTACCGAAAGCTCCATGCTTCTGTCTCTGAGAAGAGTCCATATCAGCAGTCGGTCCCAAGCAATCTTCCAAAAAAAAAGTTTGATCCTAGGATGGACAGTCACTCTTCAGATCTAAGTAACCTCTATTCTCCTTTGTAGCATTAACCTACTTATCTCAACAAGGCCCCTTACAGGAATCTTAGGGCAGCAAGTCCGACCCCACATCTTTAAGTCATGAATTCGATGGATAGGAATCGGAATAGCAAAAATTCTGTCAGTAAGCTAACCACAAAAAATACGGATGACATCCTAAGCCCTCCAAACCCTATCATCGATAGTAAACAAATCACAGTTACACAGATGATTGTCTATCTCTATGTTGTAGATTGATCAATATGATAAAGGCAGACTGAAAATTCTAGCATCTTGGCTTACATCAATTTGAGAGATAGTAGCCTTTAAAAAATAAACTTTATGGATGTTAAAGCATGGCATGGTAGCGTCCCAACAAGTTTAACATAATAACCACTGCACTCATGTATTAAGCGGGCCTTCGTCTGTACTAAACATTTGACAATGGGACTTTTCATGTTCTTTTTTCCCCTTCTCCTTTTTTTAATTTTAGGAAAAACGGCACAGTTACCTGAAAGGCCTTATTGATTAATGCACCAAAACAGGATGGATCCCCACAGTCCCCAAATTATAAGCTTATAAGAGATTATATCCAGATGACACAAACTGTTTACTGACATTTAGAGAGACCTATTATCACCATAACCTGAAAATCCAACTTCCATGTATCGAGTAGCCAATTATTCGAAACAATTATAAACTGCTAGCAAAGAGGCACATTTTTATCATTCTCAGTTCAAGAGTCTATTGTTTTCTTTTGGTAAAGAAGAGCCGGAAACTTCACTCCTTCAGAGTGTACTACAATTCTCACTATCTACTACTACAAATACTACCGGGACTACTGCAGAGAGGCAAACTCTATTACCATTTTAAGTCACACCTACAGGAACTGCCTAAACAGAGATGCCAAATGCGAAGAGAGTGCAGCAATGGATTGTTCCAATAACAACAGAGAAACACATGCAGATTCAATGACCTCGCATGATCGTCTGGTAAGAGCAACAGACATAGAAAACTACTGAACTTTATAGTACATTTGGATCATAATGTGAAACTAATTGCATATCAACGAGTTTGCAGCAGAGTGACGTCAACCTGCAGTCCTCGAGTCTTCATTGTCCAAAATTCTCATCCTCGACTATCTACATGATTCATTATACGAACCTCAATGGTTGAGTCAAGCTTCAAATTAGATTTTATGATTCTTGGAACATTTGACATAATTTCCCTCACCTCACAAGCAATATTACAGGCCCCACAGCAAAGGAGGCAGATTCCATAACCATATCAAGTCTTTCGCACTTCACCCTATAGAACCTGTTTAAACTTGGATGCCAAATGCCAAGAGAAAAATTCATTCAATGTTCTCATATGATCAAGTCCAATAAGAGCACTGTACATAGAAAATAACCAAATTTTATAATAGATGTGCAGTCACAGTGCAAAATTAATTACAGAACAAAGAAGACTGCTTTGTTAGTAGCACTAGAAATCAACCTGCAATCCACTAATCTTCATTGTCATAATCCTCATCCTCATCTATCTGCATGGTTAATTGTACAAGTTTTGATGGTTCTACATCAATGTTGCCCACTACATCAGGCAAAGGCCAAGCAGAGAATTCGTCGTGCTTTGCCTCTGCTGTTGAAGTTGCACCCTCGACTGATGCAGAGCTGCAGGAAGGATGCACACTCTGCACCATGTTTTCCTTCCCTTCCAGGCCCTTCTCTTCACCTTCGGTTTCCCTAGACAGGTCACCATGCTCCGGAAACATGTCATTGTCATCCTCAAATTTGACACACCCAATATCCCTCGTTCTTGGCCGGCCCCTGCCTCTTCCTCTACCCCTGCCACGTCCTCTTGGACTAATGTTAGCGCTCCTCATTGCCTGCCACAAAACAGCTGCTCAGATAGTCGATGGAATAGACTAGTGAACATGTTTTAGTAGATATAATTCAAAAGAGCCATACCATTTTGGGGGACCTCAACTCCTTATTGGTCTCCAAATCGCCATCATGGGCCAGGGTCTTTCTGAGCATCGGCTATAACAAATCAGTTGCTTAATATTTATCATGCATCACTGGAAGCATGGAAAGTATGGACAGTGAGTTACCTTCTCCTGGATATTCCTTTTTCATCCCCACAAGGTTCTGTGCTACCAAGGTTTGGTACCTTGTTGACAACATCAGTTAGGAAATCAAAAGCACTATAACTCTTCACACATTGTTTTCTGGAAAACTCAGAAGAGATAAAGATACATTATTGCTTGTAAAATCAGCTGCAGAAATTTTGTTTGGTTCTTGAAAGATCGAATACAAATAGAGCACATAAGCACAAGTAGACCTGTCAATGGGTCAGGACTGATCCAATGCATCCCATAACCCGACCCAGCCCTACCCGAGATTAGGACCCGATTGCCCAAATTTCAACCTGACTGAACCTACACTCATGTCCTCTCCTCTTCTCTCCAATGATAAAAGAAAATAAGGGAATCATTGCCACAAGGAGAGGAGGTCAGCACAAATGGGGCATCTCAGATGGCAAAAGGGTGGAGGCGAGGTGGCAAAGGGATAGGGCAGAGGGCGGAGAAGGCATGGGAGGGTGGTGAGGGGTAGGAATTCATCAGGAACTTAGGGAGGATTGAGAAGGATGGTTTTCTTGGGGAGGTCTAGTGCAGGAAATAGCCGGAGGGGCTGGTGCAAGTAAGGAGGTGGTGGTGGGGCACAGCAGCCTGCATTGGTGGCTAAGGCAGTGGGGAAGAGAGCAGCCAAAAGGGAAACTCGAGGAGACTGGATGAGAATGCTGCAATGTCTCACTTTTGTCTTTGCAAGAGTCCAGAGATTGGGTCATTCTCAGGTAGGGTCAAGTTCTCAGGTCAGGTCAGGTCCGGTTGGGTCCTAACCTGGACCATTGATAGGTCTAATCACAAGCTAAAAATAAGAGCATGATAATACTAGGTGCTGCAAACAAGTGCAAATTATTAACCCACAGTAAGTACAATATTGGTATGTCAAATATGCTTATGAAACAGTATAGCAACCGAGAAAAAGATGAGCCAAAGCTAGGACGTCAAAATTTAGCCACGTGCCTATTTTGAAAACTCCCCTGTAGAATCTGCTCTCTATGGTGGTTTTAAAATGCAACTATTTAGTGGTTTCTTCCACTTCTCTACTTTATATGGAAACTATATTTGAGTCTGTGTACGTAAATGTGTACACGTATTTACACACAAACACACAAAAACATCTGCATTTATATTATATCCCTTAAAGCATAAGTACTGCAAAACTTGTCCAACGCATTATTCCCTCCTCAAATCATCTATTAAGTAGCCCTCATCTGCTTATGAGAATGAAATTTTCAAGTAGAGCAGCTAAAAGGAAGGTCATACGATCAGGGGCAAAAGGTAGCTCTCATCTCCTTGTCAAGGTCATACGATCATTGTTATGTCAAATCATTTGTAGAACTCCATCATGTGTTAAATGGCCAAAAGGAAGGATGGACCAGTAAATGCTTAAAAATTTAACAAATACAGATCACAGCCAAGTAACAAAGAATTCCTGGAGCAAGTGAAGGAATTGTGAGTCATGACCCGACCAATCCAGGTCCTCGACCAAAAATACATGCACCCATTTGCTACCATCTCAGTTTTGGTGTTCCAAATGAAACTTCAATCATGTTTGCTAACCTTATCCCACTTGTAAACAGTCATCTTCATGGATCCAAGAACAATCCATCAAATTACAAGAGCAATTCATGACAAGCTCCTCAGCTTGATGCTAATAAACTGGTGTTAAATTCTAGGCAAGGGAAACTTCACTCTTCAATTAAGGTCCAACATTCGGCAGTCAACCTCCTCTAAGAGACATAGTAAATTCTAGTACTAAAACAACAAACTAAAATATGAAGAAGTAAATCTTGAAGAGGACTTAAAGAATGAATTTATAGTTGACATCATTTTATATCTCAAACAGCCACATCAATATATGTGCCACACTAAAATCTCAATTACTCAACTTGTAGAATATAGAACTCAACAATTCAATACTTAGTCTTTTCCACAAAAAGAAGGAAAAAAAAATCCTTAGGAACTCAAATTATGGAACATAGTATCATGACTGGGAGCTAAAGATTGCATGAAATGGAATCTAAAGCAACTTCGTGCTTGATAATACCAAAGCCAATGAACTTCACCAACCTGCTTCTATAAACTCTAGAATCATCAAGTAGAACTCCTCAAGCTACCAGAAACTATCTAACAAGAATATGAAGAGTATTGACCAGATTAACTCCAAGCAGGGACAAAGTTTCAGCCAAAACATCTACCTTCTAGTCTACATGTCTTAGACCAAAAGTATGATTCTAATACATGAAACTGATTGAGTGATAATTGGACTATTTTTAGCACAAAGGAAATTGGTTTCAACCAAGGTTCGCAATCTTGATACCGGACCCCATACCGGTACCATCCTATTATAGTGCCATTACGCCTGGTACGGGATCTAGTTCAGCATACCAAGTGTCTGTACCCCCCCATACTGCAAATCTGTTTGGTAATGATACAGTATGGTACAGGTTGTATGCAGTGCTACCTATCAGTATGGCAAGTACTCACTGGTATCGACCAATATTGTAAACCTTGGTTTCAACTGCTTCAATTAAATCCTAAAGGACAGTACAGCTATTACCAAAACTTGCATGTCCTTCATTTGCACAAAAGAACTTGACATAAAGTTGACACAAGAAAATAGAATAAATAAACATGCAGTGAACCATATAGTTCTCAATATGTTTCCTTTAGAGCTTCTTCTTCCTTTACATATAACTATAATTAAAACAAACTGGATGATCTAGAACCAAGCAAAGCATAACAAAGAAAATATTATTTCCGTGTATTTGAAAGAAATCCTGATCAAGATTCACTCCATGCCAGTTTCAAGATCAACAGATTTGTCTAAGATTTTATTTAAATATCTTTATTATTTTTTGAGAAATTATAAGCACATAATATTAGAATTTAATTGTCATAAATAGAACCTTAAACTCTTGCTTAGTTGCCCAAAACAACAGCAAGTGCAGGAATGAAGAAGCAGAACTCAAAAAATAAAGAATGAAAAAGGACCTGGGAAGTGATTGTATACAATTAACAATACTGAACTAAGAAAACTATTGATTGATGGTTTGACTTACCATTTAAAACCGCATGAAATTAGCATTCACAAAAATGTGGAACCACAGATGATATAATTGTATTGGACTATGAATAATTATGATAGAATCTAACAGTACAAAAGATACTTGAATATAGAGGGACTTGGAACCAATAGGAACAAGAGGTGTGGCATAGGCATACGATTCTAGTTATGAAGAAATTTAGGCATAAAAAGTTAATAAAAAATGATTTTAGTTTCAACTTTATAGTTTTGAAAAAATTAAAACTTTTTGCGAAGATCGTTATATTTTGTATGAGCATTTTCCCTAAAGTACCATTATCATCTGAATTTTCTCTTATCAAATTAGGGTTAACTATAAAGCACAACTCGTACAGAAGCCTACATGGAAAACTGAAGCAGATTTCTGTGACTGTCACCAACCTAAACTTGAACCTTCAAAAAGAACTGCCAAATTGCTGGTGAGGGCAACTGCAGGCAGGAGCAGGATCTAATATGAAACCTGAAAGCTAGTTGATAGGTAGCGATTATTAGTCACAAATTCAAATTTTATTAAACTAAAAGCTGGTCTCAAAATTTTCTCTGGTCTTGGGAAAACATCACAGAAGAAGAGACCATATGGCAATGTCTAATATATGGAACAATATCTCTAAGGCACAAGATATGATCAAAGGAGTCAAATTTTGACACAAGCTCATGACATTTACTGTAAGCATCTATAGTAAATGGAAGAGTGCAACACATTTCTTGAGACCTTTTATTCTAATGCATTTTTTTACAATATGGTAACACGACAGAATGTGGGCACATCATGTAAGCATCAATTTCACTCCTCTACAGGGACAGCACCAAATTATGAGATAATAGATGTAATAACATTGTGCAGACAACACCCATACATACTAATAAGTTTTGTATTCTATTCCTTTAGCTTGTCAACAATATTAATTTCCCTTACTGCTACAATTGTGACACACCACCAAAATAAAGGCCCCACCAGCTATGAATAATATTATTGAACCAGATTTTAAGTAATGATGTCAAAAGCATTCAAGACCATGAAATTTGGTCGCATGATGCAGGCTGAAATGTCATCAACAGATACCCACACAGGAAATTCTGAGATGAAATTTTATCATTTAGCCTCCAAATCATGCTCACCGCACACATCTTCCAGGGTAAATATGCTAAGCATGTACGCTGCTCGACACCACATTTTTAAAATGGTACTTACCTACTAATCATATCATGCAAGATTTGCATCCATATTAAAATATTCTTTAACTATTTGTATGTTTAGCCATGCAAGGTCATTAATGTGGGAAAATTTGAAGGTCGACTTACAAATGCAATGAATTCAATGTCTTTGCCCCTCTCTGTAGAGTAACTTCATAAGTCCTGTCGCAAAGATCTTGTAAAAATAACTCCAAAGCCTTTGCTGCGAGTCAGTCATTAACATGAAATTTTAGCCGCTTGATAAATCATGGTGCATTCAAACTACGACAATTTTGAACCCTGCATATCCATGAAAACTTTTTGAAGGCTAAAATACAAACCAATAAGCAATACTTAGAGGTAGATCATAACTGTGAATCATTTATGTCAACATTGGCTATACTTTTCTCATATGATATGGTCATAATCTTTAATAATATGAGGTAAGGACTTTTACTTAGTTATTAATATAATATCTCGCTTTTTCAGTTGAATATTGGATCATGCATCACACAGAGGCTATCACACAAGCACATGCATCTGTGTGCATGCATGCAAGCACACACACACACACCTTCCTTGAGTAACAGAATTTGCCATCCATGCCACTGTTTCAGAAAGAGTCACAAGATAAATGAGATCATATCAAGTAGATCCTTGAGTTTAAGGCATAGAAAATGAAAAACTTTCTTTTCTAGTTTTGAATTAAAAAAAAAATCATCAAATATGTTATAATTTCATTAATAGATTTTAAATAAATGTATGATCTCAACATAGCAAGATACTGATCAATGCAAAAGCACATTCTATTCTTCAAATTTATGAGACAACATCTTCATATTAAATCAAAAAAAAATGACTTCTTTAGCCAGAGTTCTTAACTTTTTTAAGGCTTTAGCCAGAGTTCTTAACTTTTTTAAGGCCAACTTATCTAATGCATATTCACAACACAGAAGCATAAAATCCTGAGGCTATAAAATAATATTCTTCACGTTCAAAGGAAAGTTGCATATATGGCATCTGGATGTCATAATCAAAATACATTTTGCCCCCTTATTGTATTGCATTGATAACTAGTAGCATAAGAGAAGGTTACATCCGATATTCCATCTTTAGTTGAAAATCAGCATAAAACTAATTTTAATAGATTTTTAAAGTGCATTTAAATATATATAATTGATTTTAGTAAATTATATTTAAGAAGTGATGCCTGCAGGTGATGTTGATAGGCCAATTTAGTAGGTTTCAATAAAGACAAAATGTTCCTACTATGATATTTCACTGTTCAGTTTCCTGAATGGATCACAGACTTTATATTTTGCTGCAGTAACTGATGAACCTGATATAATTCTTTGCTAAACCAACATCTCAGGGTTCCATGTGTAAACAAATTATTTTACTGAGATTATAATCCTCTCTCTTGTTGTATGTAAAACTACACTCTTTATAAACTCCCCCATGTTCCCTCATTTTCAGGCCATATGCTTGTCTATTGAACCACAATTTGATTCCATTTCATCAAAATTCTGTTTCTAAAATATAGCCCTTCCCACAAAACTACAAAATTGTCAATAGAAACGAGCAAATGCATAGCAAGTTTTCAGTTCCTATTCATGCGAACACCTCATGAAGCAGTAACAATACATTGTGGACAAAATATTGATTTACAAATATGTTTCCTTCTTAACATGTATTTGCACTGTTCTAACAATTAAACTACACAATAACTAAAGTGGGACTTAATTGGTCACTTAGAATACAGAAAAGCATGGATAGCCAACATATGAATCAAAAGAACTCAAGAGTACATGGACAAATCATGATAAACCATGCTACAAGTTGACACTTGAAGCAATGAACACATGCCATACCCTAAATGCACAACTACAATCTTCAGAAGAAGAGTACTGGGAATGAAGAAAACAGTAATATATAAAATAACAAATAATGCATCGAAACAAAATTGACTGATCAGCTATTTCAGCAGCTCCATGGCACAATACTTTCTATGGCATAAGAAAAATCTGAGTTATTGCAAGACATACAAACTAAAAGAGGCACGGCTAATGCAATCTTGCCTACATCCTCATCTGCTTGCATTATCTTCTTTATGCGTGACTGCAATAGCAGAATAAAGCAAACGAAATCAGTTACAACTTATCATATCAAATAACAACACCACAGGATCATATATAAAGCATCATGTACCACTAACATCAGCCTCTCAGACATCAACTTAGATCAACAAAGAGAGAGGTTTTTTTTTTTTTTTTTTTTTGCTGCACATGTGCTGATTCTTTATTGATCATAGATTATCTACAAGATGATTGAACATTTATGCCAACTCCAGCTTAAGTATAGGTTGACAGAGACAAATTAGCATTATAGGTAAGGTGCACACATGCAGCAGTAACTTGATAGCAAGGCACTTGTGTATAATTACTGTAACACATCAAATATACAATAATGTTGATATTGCTAAATAAATATTAAATATGGACAAGCTCAATAGACAAATAAAACTACAATTTTCTTTTGTTAATAAACAAATGCAGGTAAAATAAGTATTAGAATGATACCATGAATGTTGAAGACCAACCAATCAGAATGTCGACAAGATTAACAGAAAATTCCAGTAAATTGGGACCATAGTCACAGGCTGTGTTAGGGAGGAATTTAGCTACTGTTGAATAATTAATATCATTTTTTATGATTGATTCAAGCATAAGTCTCCATGAACTCAATTACATGTGTACTTCATTTTTATTCAACCAACCCAAAAAGAATCATGCATACTTTTGAGTTTCTGAACAAGGGCTTGTTTGGATGGTTGGGCCCAAAATTCCAGGGGATTCATGGCCCAACCACCAAAAATATTGGATTATAAAGTGACTAGGCCTATGTTTTCAAGTATCCAGGGCCACCTTTTGAGTGGGCTGGCCTGAATCCCATAGAGAGGAAGAAACACCTACTGAGGTGATTTTTTTTTTTTTTCTTAGCAATTCGGGCCAGCCCACTCAAAAGGTGGCCCCAAATACTTAAAAACATAGGCCTAGCCAACTTATAATCCAATACATTTTTGGTGGTTAGGCCATGAAACCCATGGATTTTGGGCCCAAACATCCAAACAGCCCTCAATGTAATCAAGCTTATAATTGGAAAATTGAATTACAGTAATGATTTAGACACTAGAAAGGATCAAAACTATACTAGAATGTAGGCTCATACTATGGGTTTTACAAGGAAAGTATTCAGGTTTTCACTTCAACTTTGAGAAAATTGTAGCATGTGATTGGCATTTGGTTGTCACTTGAAAGAAGTTTGAGGCATAAGCAAGTTGTAGCAGAATGTTAGCATTTGTACCTGCATGTTGCTGGAGGCAATGGTCAAAATTGAATGATTGTTGTTTTCAAAGGCATCCTGTCTATGTGAGCATACTATGTCCATATGTAATGGCACTGTGACTTAAGAGCATATGTAGTGTTTTTATTTTCTTTTTTGTTCTGTAGTTGGGTTTGGGTGTTCAGATGAAGAGAACAAATGTTGCCAACTGGGGAGGAGATCTATGATTATTCTCCTTCACTATTAAGTGCTTTGTGTGTGTCTGCATCACAGTGTTACAAACATGCAGAACCATACTCATGCAATTAGTCAGACCATCTTACCACCAATAATTTTAGTTCCTCCTATAAGAGAATGGACAAAAAGGAGTCAGGACACACTTCTTTGAAACTAGATAAGAAAAGTCCCTTTATCAATGATGAACTTATCAATATCAATTACAGACTTGCACAAAACAAACATGTGGTGCATACATAGAGACGATTACAGCAAAATAATCTCATGTCAAACAGGTGATTATGAAACCCTTTTGATGAAGGAAGGAACTATTCGTGCCAAAACTTGAAGTAATAGAAAATCAGAATCATCAGAAGGCTTTGGTGACCAAATTTGGGAGTGGTCTATTTGACATTCATACTGCAGCTCCCAGACACAAGGGCTAGCCAGAAAAGTGAGCTTTGGAAGACATGACGATAGATGACTGCCACAAGTGGGAAAGAACTAAGTGAAACAGAGAGCAGGATTCTGTAGTAGTTCTAGAGTAATCAAATTGTTTACAAAGACGTGGTTCAAATTCTGTATATGAGAGATGAAGAGAATAAGAAAGAGATGCAGTGTCCTTTCAGTGCAGAAGATCCATCGTCGCCTACACGTCATCAACCATTGTAACTCCACAATCAGGTGGCAGCTACACGGCAAACAAGCACTAAATTCTGGCAATCGTAGCCGAAAACCCAAACTTGCGCATTGATCTCTGACCTATGTTAAGGATCTCTCTACTCTGATTAAATCCAACTCATAGAAACGGCCGTGTCAGTATAAACTTACCATGCAGCACTCATGGAGCCATTAACGTCCTTGTAATACACCCTATCCAATAAATTACATCAATACAACCCCTTATTACAACCCCAAAAGTCCCAGCTGTTCATCCAAAATCGAGACTTCAGTCCAATTCCTTCTTCCACGATTCGAGGCAGGCAAAAACAACGAGCAGAAAACTTCTGAAGTTTCAACAAATCAAATTGACCAAATTTGAAGATCTATATACCAATTAGGGCTCCCCCAAGCACAGGTCATTGGGCAAATCGAAAAATTTGAAGGCGGAAAAGCCTAAATCGGAGCACCAAATAATAGATCCGTGCAAGATCCTCATCAAACAATCCAAAGAAGCTAAAGCTAGATCAAAAAACTATAAATCCCGTTCGCGTCAATTTAACGAAGAAAAAAAGGGGAAAGTGATCAGAGGGGCAACAGACCGCGGGGAATCGGGTGCCGAGCTTCTTCCTCATCTGTGCCTCCTCCTCCCTCCTTCTCTGACGGTGGCCTTCCTCCCGATTTGGATCGAGATCTCTTCGATCTCTCTCAATTTCTAGTTCAAACGCCACTTTCGGATCGGAAGGCCGTTTCACCTTTCCCCCAAATTTTCTTTTTTTTTTTTCTTTTTTTTGTCGTTATTACCACAACATGGCCACGTGGATTCTACCGGCGTAGTTGACGGATGTGATCAAGCCGTGGTACGAACTTAGCGTTCTCCGGTGCCCCGCCCGTGAATATTCCTTGCGGCAATGGGGAGGCAATAGTCACGGCCGGCACGATTTTAAATAACGGCCGTTACAACAGTACCTGAGTTGAAGAATCATACAAAGTTTTTATCATTACTTAAATTAGGCTTTCAAATGAAAGGCATTATTATTTACTTGTAGTGATCCGTTCCCAATTTTTTTTTTTTCCCCTTTCCAACGATGACCATATAAACATTAAATCAGTACTAAAATTTATTTTAGATGACAGGTGGACTAGTCATTTTAGACAGGTTCCATGTCCAAAGGATAAAGTTTCAATTTTCGAATTTTATCAGCCCTTATTTCGATCAGAGTGGGTATAGGATAAGGTGCGGGATTGGAATCCTTTCCGGTTGGAGAGGCAAAAAAAAAAAAAAAAATCCACTAGATGTCCTAATTATGATTTATTTTAACATATTTTTGATTTTTTGATGTATGCATTTAACATCTATTCGAATGATGTGCCATGATGATGAGCATCTGTATTGTAAAAACATGTGGTGATTTCACATTATGAGTTGGAATAATCGTAGGTTGCCTTATTGTTTTTTAGTTTTATCTGTTTTGTTTAATGTCTGATATAATGGCAATCTTTCCTTTATTGTGTGTGTGTTTTTTTTTTGGTACGATTTAATATATATTTATTAAAATAATTGTTTGGGCATATACTTCCAAGCTGTCAAATTTGTCATGCCTAACCATCTTAAGGTCTTGATGAAGGATTCCGTGAGTCCACCTCTCAACAAATGAAAGCAATAGGTACACATAGTCCAGGTATTGGATTAGGATATCCCACTGCCACCTCAGTGTCCATTCATTAGAAAAGTCAAGTTGTTCAAGTAATCATTAAGATAATCTCTATAAATTAGTTTGGTGAATTATTTATAAGCTGTTGATTTAAATTATTATTAAACTGGCTAACCTTAGCATCCTTGGACCCGAGCGGTAAGCTGTGAATGTTTGCACGTAACGCACTCCTAAAAAATTTATTGTCAACTTCATGTGCCTA
Organism: Elaeis guineensis; assembly: GCF_000442705.2. NCBI lineage: Eukaryota > Viridiplantae > Streptophyta > Magnoliopsida > Arecales > Arecaceae > Elaeis > Elaeis guineensis. The sequence continues at coordinate 87,214,676 of NC_025999.2, forward strand.
GTTTTTGGGCATTTAAATATTTAGCAAGTTTTTGAAAAGCTGAATAGATTTAAATTTGGTACAAGTTAGAGAAAAAAATGTGGCAATCAGGATACCAGACATATGTGCTTTACGGTACGTACCAAAGTTCCTAGAAAAATACAGCAAAATTGAAAAAAAAAAAAAAAAAAAACGTTTATTGAATGGTGGGGCAAATATTGCAGACGTTCCAAAGAGTTTAGAAGGGCACAATTTTGAACGCTTTTAAGTTATCGAATGGTTGTATTGTTATGCAAACAAAACGAAGGATAATCAAAAGATGAAAACAGATTGTCAGACACACAGACAAGAACATGGAAAACCTCAGATTAACTACCAAAACAGCAAAGAGCGATCAATGCGTCATGACTTACAGAAACGTCACAATTAGATCGGCAACATTTGTAATCATTTACCTTTTGTTTTTTTAAGAAAAGGAATCATTTAACTAATGAAAAATTGTTAATATCACGCTAATATTTTCAAAACAATTCAGATAATATGGTTGGTTAATCCCCAAGGTATCCTAAGCGAGTTGGATTTCTCAGCACCTGAAAAGCGGTAGATTGCAAAATCCATGAGAGCACACTCACGTCTTTTACCACGTATAAAGTTCAACTGTGGGACCCCAAAAGAAACGTTATGCCAGTGTAAGCACCTTCAGCCAATGCACCACCTAACAGAAGTTGCACCAAACCAGCTACCGCATGACATTTACAAGGAAGCTTTGCCTTTGACGCCATATAAAATTTCAATCACCCAGAACATACACCAAAGAACAGACCAACTCCGCTTACTTCAATTGGCCACCCTCGTGGATCGTTGAGAAGGCCAAGAGATGCCATCAAAAATTCCAACTCCACGTTGGCTTAATAAAGATTCCCCGGTCCAACCCGGCACCCAACAATCCCCATCCATCTGATGTGTTTCCATAGGTGATCATACACTTCTTCACATCTTATAGTTCTTTTTTTTTTTTTTTTTTTTTTGAAGAAATTTTGTAGCAGTCTTCAAGCCATGAAATTGAGAACTTCCATGGACTTTTCAAATTCATGGACTTTAACTTAATGAATAGTACACAACAAATACCATGCAAATGTAGTCTGTACAGAATTTGAAGCAAACATCAATGAGGCAGTCAAGGATTACATGATGGATTTAGTGTTACAGCATTGCAGGACTTTCTATACAAGGGTGGTGAACGCAATAACACCCATTTGCAGCAGCTTTGAAGATAGCCAGGTGCTCATATAACCTGCAGTGAAAAGTAACGCGAACACAAACATCATTATACATCCCCCGCACCTAAATGCAACAGCATGATTTTCTGCCCACAAATCTTAACCACAAAGCATGTTTTTCCAAACAAAGAGACTTACTCCAAGATGAAGTCAATAACCACATGGATGGATTTAATGTCACACTTTAGACAACCTTCAGGACAAGGTTGGCAGATGCACTAACACCCCTCGCTGCAGCTTTCAAAATTGCCCGGTGCCTATATAACCTGCAATTCATTAACAGGAACCCAAAAGCCATCATACATCCATCATACATATAATTACAACAGTTAAGATTCTCTTTGTCCAACTAATTTCTTGACTATAGAAGCACATTTCTCTAAACCCCAATACTGTTATATTCCGTATGCCCTTTGATAAAGAAAGGAACGTTTGTACTTTCTACAAAATAAAATCATCCTTATTATTTCGTATATTGGTACAGTAGCTTAATTTTTTTTATCAAGACATTGTAATTTTATCAAAGAAACAGTTGAGAGAACCAACAACACAAACCATGGATGAAATCCTTCTTGCTAGAAATTACATTAAATCATTTGTCAAAGATTTAGCCATTCAAAAACCAACATGGGCCAGCCACATAGACGATCTACATTTTGTCATTAAATGATTTTAAATCATTAAATCTTTTATTTTTACGAAAGATTTAATATTTAGCCCCTCTCTCCCTCTTTGTCATTAATAATGAAAAAGCTTTTTTCAAGAAAATCATTCAAAACATTATTAAAGATTGGTAAATATATATTTATTCATGAGAAAGGATAAAATGATCACAGTATTTGTATCAGTATACAACTGTTTAATTTTTGGAAATTTTGCAGTTTTGGAGCACTGTTATTTTTCTTGCAGGAAAGGACCATTTTAAAATTTTTGAACAATCTCATCCCTGAATCCAAAAAATATGCTCCAGCAGCTTAGGCAGAGTTGGGTGCACATATTTTCATTGGAGATGCACATATTTTATATTGTTCAGCTACAATACACATAGGATGGAGTGGATCCCTAGGTGCAATTGTCGAAAAATCTCAAAACTATGTCATTCTTGCAATAAATAAATAAACAATCTATCAATTCTACAACAACAAAAATAAAATGGGTTATTTCCTTAATTTTTTGGAAAATTTTATATAAATCAACATAACATACTGATCAATATCTATATAAATTAATATATAAACATGTTAAATTATTTACAATACATTCCTGACTAACTGTACTAAAGATCCCCTATCTGGGAGCAGCTATAAGAGCATTTACAGGTCAGGCAGCAAAGTGGCAGTCCAAAAAAAAAAAAAACAGTTGGTAAAATAAAACACGAAGCAGCAAAGTAGCATCCTAGAAAACATTGCAAGGCAGGAGTAGTTAAAGTAGCGTTTGGTGCATTACATAGATAATGTTGCTATGGTAATGTAATTGCAGAGGGAATGTGATTACCTAATAAAATTACAGAGAATCCTATATTGCAGTATTTCGTATGTGCAGTAATGTTGTTGTAAAATTACAGGGAATCCTACATTGCAGTGTTTAGTATACAATTTAGATTACATGGAATATAAGCTAATTTTTTCAGTACCCCCATCCTTACTTATTGATTATTGTCTATTTTCTAGAGGGTCAACTTAATTTGAGACCAACCATTTTCGTGACATCATCCATTATATTTTCTTTTATATTTTCACCAACTGGGACTACCCATAATTTATTTTGATTTATTTTGATGGAAAAATTTTGGTTCTGAAGTTATCTTGTTACAAGATTGAAGGATTGTAAGATTATATGTAATCACATAACCACCTCTCCCTAGACAATCAGATTACATCTTTTTGAGGTAATGCTGCATTACATATAATGCAGAATTATCTGTGAAAGTAACGAAACAAACAGTGTAATCTGATTATCTGTTGCAAAATTATATGTAATCCTATCAGGATTACATGCTACCAAACGCCCCTTAAGAAGCATCTGGATAAGGTATTCCTACAATTGCTCAATCATATTAAGCATTTGAAGATATTTTGACACAACCTAGATCTAGAATAGGTCACAAATGCAATGAAGCTTGCAAATTCATCAACTAAAAAGCAATTAGTTTCATGATGGCGGCATATAGCAGTCAAAGCTCATAAATGCTGGGAAGCTTTTGGGAGTAGGGGCAAGAATAAGTTTGCACAGCACCCAAAATTTAAGGATCCTGCAACTTTGCCTACATGATGGTACTGCATATAACAAGAATGATCAATGCTGCTCTATTGTTGGTTGATTCTTAACAATCAAATTTCTTTTCCTTAAAATACCTGTTTTCCATTACTACTAGCAATGACTTCCTCTTATTTCATCCTTTCCAATATCCCTCTCCCTTGTTCGATCTTACTCATCAAATGACACTCAATTCATATCTATAAGTTTGATCATTGATTCATATCTGTAGGTTTGATCATTAACAAGGTTCAAATACAAGGATAAAAAAGACCAAAGGATAGTACCATGTACATCCCTTGACCCGAACTATGGGTCATATTTTAACCAAAAAAAAAACCATTCAAGTAGTTAATTCTAAAGCACCATATACTCAACAAAGGTTGGTCAGAAAAATCTCATTGAAGGTACCTTACCTGGTAAATAAGTTCTGATACCTATTTTACCTTTTTCTTAAACTTGGTTAAATGCTACGTAAGATAACTTGGTCCCTGCCTTTTTCTGATCAACAAGTTAACCCCTCCCTCAACATCAAAAAAGCGTCAAGACAAGCACCAGCTCCGGAGCCATGCCTACCTGGTCTCCGCTAGGACCAAGCTAGCTAGGTTCAATCAAGCTTTGCATGAAAATATTTCAAGCCTGAAGTTCGAGATCAAGCTCAGCTTCAATGTTGATTATTATACAAAACATATAGGGGTCATTGCTTGGTGCAATGGTAAAAAGCTGGGGCTGACAAGCACAATGGCATGGGCTCGAGTCTTGGGCAGCTACTTTGTGCAAAAAAATGCCAAAGCTTAGGACCGTCCCCTCTTTGCGCCTCTCAAGATCCCGGATCTTCATAATTGGGCAATGTCCTTTCACATATATTGTAATATATTAAACCTATTTTGAGCTATATCAGGCTGTGCCTAACCAAGCTAGGTTTGTTTCCAGTCAGCTTGAAATTAATTTTGAGCCAATGAACCTAGTTCAAGCTCGGTGTGCCTGTTTCGAGCTTATTCTGAGTCAAGATCGATCCACTCGGGTCAACTGACAACCCAAGTCTTCCACATTTCCTATTTGAGGTGTGCTGAGCTCCCTCTTCAAATTCCGCCTCAGATTTCATCCTGTATGCGCTTCCTCTTTGGCTATATTTCCACAAGAACTTCACTGTAACTAGTTTTACATCTGGGCAGCAAGCAACTTGTTGCATCTTCAGCATACAACCAGTTAACTTGGAGTAGTTTGAAATTGAACTTTGAACTGTAAAAGTATTTGAGCCAACTTTACACCTTAAAACCTTTTTTTTGTAACTTCATTTTGTTCCAACCAATGGATTTTGTGAATAAAACTCATGGTAGTTTCATATATTATGCTAAAAGATAAAATTGAGGGATTGAGCAAAATAGATCCTTAAGTTTTATTGCTAGCAGAAGTACTAGGGAGGAATTCTTGAAAATCATTTCCCCTTTTAGCACCTAATGCATTCATTATCTGTGTGACTTGTGTACCTTTCTTCTCAATCCTACATGCTTTACAGATTTAATAGAATAGATTTGACTGAAATTTAATAGGATGCAACAGAAACATGGCATTCCAATATTCTAGAAGTCATGTCCATCTAATGTATTAAGTGGTATTGACACTTTCCCTTATGCACAGCTAACACAATCATGACGGCTAGGCATGCCTGGCTGATCCAGTTTTGGCAGACCAGGCATAACTATATGGTGCAACCTCAATACAAACATATGTGCTGACTATGATCTTTCAAACATCAGCACATACAAATCATCTATCAGTTGAATTCATCATGGAATTTTCTCTCTTTTTTTTAAAAAAAAAAAAAAAAAAGCAACGAAACAAAAATTCCAAACCACTGACATAATGCAGTCTCAATGTCAGTGACAGCTCAAATGATTCAAAATCCACCTATTCACCAGCCCCTTACTCTTGAAGAATTACACTATAAAGAAAATGGAAATTGCAGCAGAACAAGTTGAATTTTAAGGGGACAAAGGTTCTCCAGTTGTATCAAAATAAGCTAAACAGCAGGTTGCCTGGCTGCTCGTCAGCAGCAAGCGGTGACAGAGCAGGCAAAAAGATCCTTAAGTTAATGCACACCATTTGAATATGGGACCAGATCAACCATTGACACTGCCCCCCAACCAAACCCATTACACTTTCTGATGTTTGTGGCCACTTTTCCTTCTACCTGCCGCAATACAAGAGCTAATAATATAGCATCACAAGTGCAATGATGACTATGGATATAGATCCACACAGTTTGAATATGCAAGTCAGGAAACACTTTTACAACTATAATATAATAGTGGTTGTTGAATAATTTGTTCTACAGGATATAAAGAATGATGATCACTAGAAAGTGTTGAGAAGAAAAAGGAAGAATGACATGAAAGCTCACCCCACCAAAGCAATTCCCCAGGTTGATAAGGTGTAGATAATTTTTCCAGCCTCCCAAACATTTCTCCACTTGCTCCTATCTTTAATGCCACCCAAAACCCTTGTCACAGCTGCAATCTCATATGTCAATTTAGGTATATATAAATATGCCAAACTGTAAAATAGAATAATCCAAACACAAAAAGATCAAGTCCTAGAACACAAATCACATGCACTAGATACCCAAAGGAAGCCAGGAATTGTAGGATGTCATATCCTAGATGCTTTTAGTACAGAAAACATGATATGAAGTTAAAATATAAAAGAGTATTATAGAAAGGAAGAAAATAATGTAATTGTCTAAGAAGTCATGCTCATCTCTCCAATTTAAAAAAGAAAAAGAAAAAGTCATTCACTAGCTAACAAGTGAGAGAAGAAATATCATATCATACATAAATAGATATTAAAGCATTTTTAATAATACGCCCTTTTAGGAATCACATAGTTATAAGCCAGCATCAATTTAAAATTTTCCAGATGGCCATATCATACCATACACCTTCAAAAAGAGCATGCACCAGACAATGGAAACCATAATTGCAAACAAATGCATAATATAGTACACAAGAAACAGAAAATGAGAATTAGGAAAAGGTCCAAAAGTTGGAATTGGCAAACGATCAGCTAAAGCAAATCAAAACTTATGCAAAATACATGGGAAGCCTTCAAAAAATCATCGCGAAATCACAGACAAAATACTGTGCAGTGGCTTTGCACAAGTTTCTCAGTAATCAATGATTTTTCAAGTAATCATGTTCACATTTCCCATCTATTTCCTCGTCATGAGGAAACTGAATCAAATATATTTCCATGTGTTTCCCCAAAAATATTAAGCTGTATAGGAAGCAAATTTCAGGTAAAACTGAAAATGAAACCTTAGTTACCAGAATTGGGAGCAAATGTATGCCTATTGCAGGCATAGGAAAGCAGATCTCTCTCTTTCAAAAAAATTAAAAAAAGAAAAAAGAAAAAAAAGAAAAAGGAATAGGAAATCCTTAAAAGGAGGGTGCAGGAAAGAGTGACAAAGTGGATACAGCACTGTAAGTACAAGTGTCTGTCAACTAAGGATGAAACATACAAGGTCCATTCTTTTGAGGATAAATATTTACCTAGACATCCATATTTTCCTTGATAAATATTTTCAGGCAATATTTAGATAAAAAAATAATTTATTCATATTCTTATATTTTTTTATGCATGGAAAAGTGGCTTCAAAATCTGTTACCCACGTTTTTTTGCATTACTACTTTCCTGGTAACTTACTAAAATTTATCCATATTTTTCATAATATCCTTTATGGTTTTTATGTTTGAAGAAAGTGGATGACTAAGTTATTGGGCATTGAATGATGAAGGCATTGGAAATGAGAATGAGGTATTTTAGTAATAAAATTAAATGCCTACTTTACTAATTGATGAAAAAATTATTTAGCCACCCTTTAGGTGGACAAAATTTTTCCTCCATTTCATGGGTAAATACTACTCATGGAAAATAACTTACCCATCTTGAAAAGCATGAGAACATGGATAAGTTGGTCAATGAAAAAGTTAACCAACTTTCTCATAATATTTACCCATAAAAGAACAGGCCCACAAAAAGAAAGGGAGGTATGATGGAATGGAGACTCTAAGAAGCAAAGTTTCACAAATTTTCATATGACAAAAAAGAAAAAGGAAAAAAAGCATGTTAAGACAATGGTAGAGATTAGAGGACAAAAGATCACATCATTCAATAACCCAAAAAACTTGAAAAGAAGACCATCAAGGTTTGAATGAACTTTGAAAGGACTTGGAGGAGATGCATGCTAAGATCCACTTATACATAAAATCAATCCCTTCACATTCGTATAGGGATCCCAAACTACAAGTGGTATTCTTCCAAAAAGAGTAAAGTAATGGATTTTACAATACAGAAGCATGTTATTAAAATATAATCTCTTCTTATGCATAAAGATATCCTGGTTTACAATCAGTACAATATGATCCCAAATAAAATCTAACAAATATGAATATCAGTGATCTTTTAAGAACCTATCAAATAACCAAGCTTGAAGTGTAATTGCATAAATATTAACAATGTTTGTTATTATGCTTTCTGTTCATACAGGATAAAAATATCTACATCAACAGATAAAAATTCTATCAGATATGCAAAATCATTTACATAAAAAGTGTTTTCATGATTAAAAAAAATAAAATCAATGTATGACTATTATCAAAGCTATGTTGTAGATTAGAGGGAATTTCCTGAACAAATATCATATTACAGTTTCAGAAAAAGGGTCCATGTAAACTTACTTTTCTGCAGTTCCTCCGGCGTTAAATCCTGATGTTTTAAGATAATGAAAATTATTAGATTATGCAATGCAAATAGGAAGCAACTCCTAAAGCCTCTAAACCATACCTTAGATTTTGGGTTTTCTAGGATGCATCTAGCTATGAAGTCGGCAATGCCATCAATTACATTCTCTTCACTAATGATGACATAATTTTCATTATCGATTCCACTAACTTCCTCCAAGCAACCTGGGACAATATCATGAGTGACCCACACCCACCAACTAGGCTCTCCATGATCAACATCTACCATAATTTCCACAGAATTTAAATTGGTCCCTGATTCAAAAAATTCATATTAATGTTAATTGAAAACAGGTGCCAAAAAAATGACTCGAACCACTAAAGGCATGGTTCTCCAGGACTAACCTGTGGCTTCGCTAGATGGGAATTTGCCATTTGGTAAATCTGTTGACTCCTGATGAAGTGATTCAAGTTTGGCCAGGAAGCTCGAGCTGTCCGCCGCAGCTACAAGGCGTGTATATAACTGCAAATTGACAACTTTAGATTACTTGACTTCAGACTGATATAACCATAATCAACTAGTTTTATATCAAGCTATGAGGGGTTAGCTTTTCATGTCAGATGTGAAACCTTTTTCCCTTTTTCACAATTGGGATGTCAATAAGACACTTAACAACTGCCTTTTATCTCATAGGTTTAGATTATGAACATTTAGATACATTTTTCCGTAGATATATAACTGACTGTGGTTGAACATGAAAGGAAGATGCAGGAACAAATTCAGATGCAATAGCAGGAAAAGGAGGCTCTTAAAATTTCCAGGAAGCTTAAGTACATAATAAGGTTTGAATAGAGTGGAATAGCAGATATTATGACATTTTTGGAATTTTAACCCATATATATGCAATATAGTAAAAACTAAAACAGTGACTATGTAATTGAAGAATCGGCTGGAATGACAAGAATGCAGGTGTTAGTGTGACCAAGACAATGGTGTGGCTGCAGATCCCTAGTAAAAGAAACAAGCAAATAAGTATGAAGTCTGGAAAGAGATAGAGATCTCCACCCTTTCAGACTGAAGCAGCTCAGGAACCAAATAACATTACTTCCAATGGACATCAGGATATGCACGGACTAGTTCCATATAACTCAGAATTATAAACACATTAACAAGCCTCTCCACATACACTGGAATTAATTGTCACATTTCGGACATAAATTTCCAGAATATGATAAGCCAAGATCTTCATAATTAACCATTGGTTTTACTTTTTTTATTGAACGTTTTGAAATTTCGTATTTTCCATAAATGCAGAAGAGAGATAGGTTACCGATTTACAATTCATCATTTTTATGTGCGAGCAAATAGATTGCAATTTTGCACACATCCTCACGCTACAATCCCGTGTCAAGCCTAATCAAGGTTTAACTATGAAAAAATTGACGGAAAGAAAAGAAAGGAGGAGGATGAGGAGAAAGAGGGCTTTACATCGGGAGGGCAATCTTTGGAGATGGAGGGAGATTTAGAGAGGCCCTGGAGGACGGCAAGATTGTCGGCGAGGACGGTTTTAAGGCGGAGGTTCTCGGCCTTGAGCTGCGCGATCTCGTCCTCCTCCGCCGCCTCGGCCTTCCGCTCGCGGCGGTACTCGAGGGCGCTCCACGCCACGTCCGCCATCTCGATCATCGTTCCCACCACCTCCAGCGGGATCGCATGCCCGTGCCCCACCATCTCCCAATCTCTCTAAGAAAACAAGAATCCGGGAGGAAACCCTATAAGAAGAACAAGAAGGAGAAGAGATGGGGGAAAGGAAACCCTAGGGAGAAGCCTCTCTTTCTTCGAATTGGGGTGGAAGAAGAAGACGGTGACGTGTGAAGCAATGATTAAAACGAGTCAGTTCGGACATGCGATTGCTGACTAGGCTTCCCCCGGAACATCACCAGAAGTTGTGGAAACCCGCGCGGTCTGTTCATTCTATGATACACGCGATTAGGTTACCGGTGCGGGGCCGAAATATGTCGAGTTTGCCCCTGCCTGTTTCTAAAAGCCGTGGGTTGCAGCTGCTTGGGGAGATTTTATGGGAATGGTTAACATGAACTGTGTTTGTATTTGTTGGATGATAATTAAGCATACCCTCTAATATAAACCATGAAGCACGTATGATATATTATATAAACTTTAGTATTTAGAGCTGTAGTTTATTCGCAAGAGAGAATTGTTGAGGCGCATCCAATCATGGATAATGTTTCTATACATAAAGCTTCCATAGTTTAAACCCAACGTGTGCCACAATTTATTTATTTACATACTTTTTTAGTAATATTTCCACACTTGCATTGAATTGTTGTAAGGTGTTAGTATAGAATACATTTCGTATAAAGATCTTGATGACTGTTTACCAAAAAAAAAAGATCTTGATGACTTGTTATTGATGGACAAAGAAATAAGACCTCAGATCTTTACGAATTATTTTCCAATGTCCAAGATAACATAATGGAGCTCCATCAGCGCTTCACGTGGTGGGTTATATGGATGTCTGGTGAATGATTTGTGTTTTATTTTACATCTTCCACATGTGAACAAATAATTTTATTTTTTATAATGGAATATGACAAAAGGATTTATCTATAATTAATATAGACAATTTTTTTTTTTGTGTGTGTTGACCATCGTTCTTGTGTTTCATATAGAGTAGAAATCACTTACAGATGCTACAAAGAAATACAAAAGATGAGATTGTGACACTTATTTTTTGAATTATTTTGAAGTCCACAAAACATAGAGATTGCTGATCTTATATTTGTAAATCCAACTCTACAAATAAATATGAAATCTTAAGTTGCACTCTAGGTCCTCCGAGAACTATAAAATATTTTAGGTTTATCAACCTTAAAAATTGCATAAACTATTTAAAATTTGCATTCAAAAAAAAAAATTTCATACTTGCAAGTGAGAGGAATGATTAAACCCAATTGATAAGGTTAACTTATAGCCATGCATTATTTGTTAACTAGCAAAAGCTAGCTTCCATTTATGACATGTTGTCCAACTATTAGATTTGGATAAAAATTATCATAGATTGATGGAAAATAATCATATTGTACTAGCAGGTGAATATAATTAGATAATAGAAAAATTTAACAGAAATATAATAATTAGCAAAAGCTATATTCATGAAAAAAAAAAATAAAACTCAAAAATCAAAAAGTGTAACCAAATACATCCTTAAATATTAGATGCTGCATAAAATTTTGATATATCTGTCTAATATGAAAAAAATATTATTATATCAAGATTCGGATGCTGTATAAATATGAAAATTATTTTTTTCTTACAAAAATATGATTATAGTTGTTTTTTTCAAAAAAAATAAATTATCTTTTGGACCTTTCAGATGCTACGAAGGCCTCCATCAGGTTTCGGGAGGATTAGAAGCCCCTTATGAGGGCCAAGATCTCCATAAGCATCTTCAACCTCCCTTTCCTTTTTGGGGTTTCCGTTAACAAGTCATGGGAGCTCCACCTCCAACTCCAATCCTTCCTTTCATATTTCCTATCACCTTGATGACTCTTAGAACCCCTCCTACCTCATCATCAAGATTGGGATAGGTGCCTTCGACTCCCCATTTAGTGTTCCATGATGATGATGATCACTATAAGTTTAGCCTCAGTGCCAGTGAGCTCATCTTCTCCATTCTCTTCAAGCCATACCTCGACAAATTCAACATCGAGAAAACCATCGAATCCATGGTCATTGCTTTAATTATTTGGAGAAAAATCACCGTCGATGCCAACACGAATGGGGAGGAACCAATGGATGGAGTTGTGATGCCCATCATCAAATTTCAATCAAAGGATAGAAGCTACCTTAAGAATAAGGTAAATGGATTTCCAATGAATTTCACCACTAGAGGCCACGACATCCAAGGCACCCTTTCCCTCTCCATCCCCATGCTTTCCCTCTTCTTTCCTTTTTCCCTTCTTCTTTCCTTTTTCCCTCTGCCGCATCTGAACGAGATATGATTTTCTCCTTTGCAACTTTTAATTTATGGCCCTCTCCATCCGCATGTGTGGATTTGACTCGAAGATACTTCCTCTTCTTCCTTTCATCCCATTTGAGTGAGAGGAATGTGAATGGATGTGTATGGTAAAAGGAATGGAAGAAATGGGAGAAATGTGCAGTAAGAGGGCATGCATAGAGAACGAAGAAGAGGAAGTGCTTAGGAATAAGTGTATGAAGGAAAGGAGGAGAGAAGGAAGGTACAAGAAAGATGGGGAGGGAGAAGGGGGGGATGAGGAAGCCATCTAGAGGGAGGGAGGAATAAGAGATGCATATGATCTCTCATTGTGCCATAAATACAATGAAAAAGGTAAAAAAAAAAGGAAATGAAGAGAAAAAAAAAAAAAAAAAAAAAAAAAAAAGAGAGGAGAGGTCTGAGATAGCTTACAATGGGACAATATTTTCTCCGAGTGCATTTATCATTTGGATTAACACCTAATTAGACACTTCAGAGATGGATAAAAAATAAAATGCTGAATATATATATATATATATATATATATATAATGAAGAATACGTTGGCATTTTCTATGCCTGCCGCTTGACATGCGTCGAGGAGTTTTGTGAAATAGTCCAGAGTTTGAGGGAAAAAAAAAAAAAGGATGGCATCACAAGCAACGGCAGTCTAACATTACATGTATTACAGGATTCAATTCAACCAAAAACCTCTAATAAAGTTATTGTGAATCCTTGAACTGGCTTATTCTTGAGTCAATTAACCTTAAGTGTAAAACTACAAATGAAAATCCTTTCTGTTTGGTAGAATTAATTCTCCTTATAGAATATTAACCTATGCATAATGTAGCATCATGCAATTTATGTATCTTTTTTCGTCAGTGAACTACACTGAATCAGTATATGTCATTACATATTTAACTTAATATCCAAATTAAATATTTCTTGCACTACAACTTCAAGAAAAAAAAAGATAATGTCAAACATACCCCTCATTAGAATCGGACAAAATGCCCATTATATTTAAGCCAGTAAAGAATGTTACACAACAATATACAAGGATACCTGTTGGGTATAAAATATCCACAACCGAAGTCCTCAGCAGAATCAACTCCAGGAAGACTCCGTCCGGACTCCTACGGGAGCCGGACTTCGCCTTTAACTTTGATTGCAGGAAGACTCCGCCTGGATTCCTACAGGAGCCGGACGTCATCCTCGACTCCAACGACTGCAGACAGACTTCGTCCGGACTCCTACAGGAGCCGGACTCCGCCGACAACTTCAACCGCAAGTAGACTCCGCCCGAACTCCTACGGGAGCTGGGCTCCGTCCTCAACATCAACTGCTGGTAAGCCTTGTCCGGACTCCTACGGGAGCCGGACTTCGCCTTTAACTTTGATTGCAGAAAGACTCTGCCTGGACTCCTACGGGAGCCGGGCTTCATCCTCGACTCCAACGGCTGCAGACAGACTTCGTCCGGACTCCTACGGGAGCCGGACTCCGCCGACAACTTCAACCGCAAGTAGACTCCGCCCGAACTCCTACATGAGCCGGGCTCCGTCCTCAACATCAACTGCTGGTAAGCCTTGTCCGGACTCCTACGGGAGCCGGACTTCGCCTTTAACTTTGATTGCAGAAAGACTCCGCCCGGACTCCTACGGGAGCCGGGCTTCATCCTCAACTCCAACGGCTGCAGACAGACTTCGTCCGGACCCCTACGGGAGCCGGACTCCGCCGACAACTTCAACCGCAAGTAGACTCCGCCCGAACTCCTACGGGAGCCGGGCTCCGTCCTCAACATCAACTGCTGGTAAGCCTTGTCCGGACTCCTACGGGAACCGGACTTCGCCTTTAACTTTGATTGCAGAAAGACTCCGCCCAGACTCCTACGGGAGCCGGGCTTCATCCTCGACTCCAACGGCTGCAGACAGACTTCGTCCGGACTCCTACGGGAGCCGGACTCTGCCCACGACTTCAACTGCAGGTAGACCTCGCCCAAACTCCTCCGGATACCGGACCTCACTACCGACTCCAATCGAACTTCGACCGACAAGTCTGGACCTCCTAGCAGGCCACAGTAACGGCCATGATTCTGCCCCACTCCCTACGGCGGGCCCTACGCAGCTCCATTACTCCCTGACAGGCCGTATTAACGGCCACGATTCTGCCCCACTCCCTGCGGTGGATCCTGTGCGATTCCACCACTCCATGACAAGTCACGACAGCGGACGCCGCTCCACTCCCCGTAACTGATTCCACGTGACGAGCCACGGCGATAGCCACGATCCCACTCCATTACCCTCCGCAATAAATTCCTCCTGACTCTGGGCAGCCCACGACCAGACGGTTACGGGTGTCGCTATCAATTTGTTGCCCCCTCCGTCTATAAAAGGGGGACCCCAGATACGTTATTCTATAAGCTCTAATCTTTCATCTAAAAACTCTGCTAAATTCTCCGTTCGAGCACTCCATTCTTGTTGAGGCAGAGAACTGACTTGAGCGTCGGAGGGTCTTGCCGGAGTAACCCCACCTCTGATTTAGACTTCCTTTGCAGGTCCTGGCGGCGACCGCGACTTCTCCGACTCCAGCTTCTCCGGCGCAAGCGGATTTTTGCACCAACAGGATTGGCGCTAGAGGAAGGGGCTGTGTCTTCGCAGTACCCTTGTTCTTAAAGGAGCGCTCAACGGATCCACCTCCGGTCATCTTATCCGGCACCCACTCCTCCTTTCCTCATCTGATGCCTTCTCGCGAGACCTTCGCACAACTACCTCCGGCTATGGTCGTCGATAAGGAGTGGCCGGACGATCGGCCTCTATCGGATTTCGTCAACACAATTTCGGGAGGATCCCAGCGGGAGGCAACCAACATACCAGCTGTATCCTCCAAGCGGCAAAAAGTTGAAGAACCCATAACTTTTACCGAAGAAGACACCCAGAGAGTCTAATTCTCTCATAACGATGCGGTCGTAGTTTTCTTGAATATAGCAAATTACGACGTCCGTCGCATTCTTGTCGACAACGGAAGTTCGGCCGACATCTTGTTCTTCGACGCCTTTTCAAGAATGTCTGCTCTTGGCGGTCATCTGAGGCCGATTTGCTCCCCCCTGGTGGGGTTTACCGGTGACGCCGTTCCGACGAAAGGAATGATAGCTTTGACTGTGGCCGCGGGTCAATATCCAAAGCAATCCAGGGCTCTGGTGAATTTCTTGGTGGTGAAGGCGCCATCCGCCTACAATGCAATCCTTGGCCGACCCGGCCTCAATGCTCTCCGAGCTGTCGTTTTGACCTACCATTTGAAGTTGAAGTTCCCCACCAACCAGGGGATCGGAGAGGTCCGGGGAGACCAAGCCCTGGCCAGACACTGCTACAGCATCGCCTTGCAAAGAAGCGATCAGGCTGACCCCTGTCCGGTCGATGGACTAGATGCTCGCGATGACCTCGCCGAAGAAAGGGGCGGCCCAATCGAAGATCTGGTACCAATCCCTTTGAATGATGGGAACGCAGAGCATGTGGCGCTAATTGGCTCCAACCTGGGGGAGGAAGTGCGGACGTGTCTTATTGATTTTCTACGAAGGAATGCGGACATTTTCGCTTGGGTTCCAGCAGACATGCCGGGGATTGACATAGAAGTCATGGAGCATCATCTGGCCGTCGATCCAAAACATCGACCGACGAAAGAAAAAATCCGGAGTCATGCCCCGGAGAGGCAGAAGGCGATAGCCGAGGAAGTGGATAAGTTCCTCAAGGCCGAATTCATTAAGAAAGTCAATTATCCTGATTGGATTTCCAATGTTGTTCTGGTCAAAAAAGCAAACGGCAAGTGGAGGATGTGCATAGACTTCAAAAAGCTGAATAAGGCTTGTCCAAAGGACAGCTACCCCCTTCCCAGAATCGACCAACTGGTGGACGCGACCTCAGGCCATGAGCTCCTCACCTTTATGGACGCGTTCTCCGATTATAATCAAATTAGAATAGCGTCTGAAGATGAAGAAAAGACAGCCTTCATCACTAATCGCGGTCTTTACTGTTACAGGGTCATGCCTTTCGGCCTCAAGAATGCGGGCGCAACCTACCAACGGTTGGTGAACAAAATCTTTAAAGAGCAGATCGACCGAAACATGGAGGTCTATGTGGACGATATGCTCGTAAAAAGCAAGTCTTCCAGAAATCATGTCGTCGATCTCGAAGAGACCTTTGACGCTCTCCGAAAGTATAAAATGAAGCTGAACCCAACTAAATGCGCTTTCGAAGTAACCTCAGAAAAGTTCCTGGGCTTCATGGTATCGGGGTGCGGGATTGAGGCCAATCCAGAGAAAATTCGCGCCATCCAGGAGATGACCGCCCCAAAGTCGATCAAAGAGGTTCAACGCCTCACAGGGAGGATAGCGGCTCTTAATCGCTTCGTCGCAAGGTCGGCCGAACGGTGCTTGCCCTTCTTTCAAACCCTCAAGCAGCCGAAGAACTTATACTGGACCTCTGAGTACCAACAGGCGTTCGATGAGTTAAGGAGTTACCTTAGCTCACCCCCGCTGTTGGCAAAGCCTGAACCTAGGGAGGAACTGTTTTTATACCTAGCGGTCTCTCCCATGGCCCTCGCGGCCGTCCTTGTCAAAGAAGAAGCGAAAGTCCAGCGACCAGTCTACTACATTAGCCGCGCGCTGAGGGACGTCGAGACCAGGTACACCAAATTAGAAAAACTGACCTACGCCTTGTTGGTTGCAGCTCGGAGGCTCCGACCCTACTTTCAAGGGCACACCGTGACGCTACTCACCGATCAACCGATCAAAGCGGTGTTGCACCGGGCAGACACCTCCGGAAGAATGGCAAAATGGGCGATCGAGCTCACGGAATTTGACATCAACTACAGACCTAGACCAGCAATAAAGGCCCAAATACTGGCAGATTTCATAGTGGAGTGCACCATCCCAGAGGAGGTCGAGCCTGAGCAAAGCAAAGTGGACGACCTGAAGTCTCAACCGAACTCACCCAACGAAGAGGCCAATTCCTCCGATCACTTTTGGACCCTCTATGTGGACGGATCCTCCAACGTGTCGGGCGTAGGTGCAGGCCTGATCTTGGTCAATCCGGAGGGAGTCATCGCGGAGTATGCCCTGCATTTCGAGTTCCCCGCAACAAACAATGGAGCGGAATATGAAGCTCTGATTGCAGGACTAAGGATCGCCAGAGAGCTGGGAATAAGTCAGCTCCGAGTGCACAGTGACTCTCAACTGGTGGTGGGGCAAGTCAGCGGGAGTTACGAAGCGCGGGAGGACAGTATGGCCAGATACCTTGAGAAGGTAAAGGAGCTCACCCCCGCCTTCAGCAGCTTCAACATTAGACAGATTCCAAGGTTGGAGAATACCAGAGCTGATCTTCTCTCCAAGCTGGCGACATCAGCTCCGGTCGAATTGCCCAAAGGCATCCTTTTGAAGTTCTAAAACACCCGAGTACAGAAGAATCGCGGCCCGTAATGGAGATCGACCACGAGCCCAGCTGGGTCGACCCGCTGATAACCTATCTCAGAGATGGAGTTCTCTCCCAGGACGCGAAGGAGGCTCGGAAGCTCCGAAATCAAGCCTCCCGGTACATCCTTTATGAGGGCAAATTATACAAAAGATCATACTCCTTGCCCCTCTTGAGATGTCTCCGACCCTCGGAAGCTGACTACGCCTTGTGGGAAGTACATGAGGAGATTTGCGAAAATCATTTGGGGGCTAGATCTTTATCCCACAAGCTGCTCCGCCAGGGATATTACTGGCCAACGATGCATCGTGATTCGATTGAATATGTCAAAAAGTGTGATCGATGCCAGAGGTACGCCAACGTCCAGAGACAGCCCGCCACCGAGCTCACACCCTTGAGTGCCCCATGGCCTTTCGCGCAATGGGGGATGGATATCCTTGGCCCTTTTCCCATGGCGTCCGGGCAAAGAAAGTTCCTTCTTGTGGTGATCGACTACTTCACCAAATGGGTTGAAGCCGAACCACTGGCGAAAATCACAGAAGCAAAAGTATAAGATTTCGTCTGGAAGTCGATCGTGTGTAGGTTCGGTCTGTCCAGAACCTTAATCACTGATAACGGACGATAATTTGCAGGAGCAAAATTCGTCGAATTCTGTGAAGATCTAAATATCTCCCACAATTTTACATCAGTAGCCCACCCCCAGGCGAATGGCGAAGCTGAGGTGACTAACAGAACCCTTTTGCAGGGAATTAAGACGAGGCATGAAAAAGCGAAGGGAACTTGGGCGGACGAGCTTTACCATGTACTATGGGCGTATCGATCTACCCAGAGGCTACCTACGGGGGAGACCCCCTTTGCTTTAGCCTCGGTACGGAAGCCGTCATCCCAATCGAACTAAAACTCCCGTCGGCACGAGTCGTGGCATTCGACGAACATCAAAATTCGCAAAGTCTTAGAGCCAACCTCGACCTGCTGGAAGAAAGACGGGAGATTGCTCAGGTTCGAATGGCAGCCTACAGACAGAAAGTTGCTCGATATTACAACGCCCGGGTCAAGAACAAGGCCTTCAAAACAGGAGATCTAGTGCTCCGACGAGCTGCTGTCTCGCAACCCCAAGACCGGGGGAAGCTCGCCCCAAACTGGAAAGGACCGTATGAAATCAAAGAAGTGGTCCGGCCAGGAACTTATTATCTTAGGGAACTCGGAGGAGCCGACCTCCCGCGACCGTGGAGCTCGAAAAACTTGCGAGTGTACTACCAATAACTTCATTTTAATTGAAAGTTGCGTATCTGTATGTCTTTGAACAATGCAAACAAACTGTGTCAAAAACGAAAGGGAAATCTCATCCCGACAAAGTCGAAGGCCCGGTTCCATTTAGACCGGATGGGGGGAGAGGCCCTACAACGCCCGTATGCGCCCCCACAGCCCTGTTAGGGACAGGAGGAGAACCTCGCCCTAACTTGAGCAAGGTCGAAGGCCCGGTTCCATTTAGACCGGATGGGGGGAGAGGCCTTACAACGCACTAATGCGCCCCCACAGTCCTGTTAGGGACAGGAGGAGAACCTCGTCCTAACTTGAGCAAGGTCGAAGGCCCGGTTTCATTTAGATCGGATGGGGGGAGAGGCCCTACAACGCCCGTATGAGCCTCCACAGCCCTGTTAGGGACAGGAGGAGAACCTCGCCCTAACTTGAGCAAAGTCGAAGGCCCGATTTCATTTAGACCGGATGGGGGGAGAGGCCTTACAACGCCCATATGCGCCCCCACAGCCCTGTTAGGGACAGGAGGAGAACCTCGTCCTAACTTGAGCAAGGTCGAAGGCCCAGTTTCATTTAGACCGGATGGGGGGAGAGGCCTTACAACGCCCATATGAGCCCCCACAACCCTGTTAGGGACAGGAGGAGAACTTCGCCTTAACTTGAGCAAAGTCGAAGGCCCGGTTCCATTTAGACCGGATGGAGAGAGTGTTGGGTACAATATACCCATGGCCGAAGTTCTCAACAGGATTAGTCCTTGCGGACTCCGTCCGGACTCCCACGGGAGACGAGCTCCGTCACCAACTTCAACTGCCGGAGCCGGGCTACGTCGCCAACTTCAACTGAAGAAGGACTCCGCCCGAACTCCCACGGGAGATAGGCTCCGCCTACGACTCCGACCCCAAGGAGGACTTCGCCCGGACTCCTACGGGAGTCGGGCTTCGTCGCCAACGTCAACCGCCGGTAAGATTCGTCCGGACTCCTACGAGAGCCGGACTCCGCCGACAACTTCAACCGCAAATAGACTCCGTCCGAACTCCCACGGGAGCCGAGCTTCGCCTTGACTTCAGCGGAGAAAAACTCCGAGCGAAAAGGAAAAAGGAAGGCAACGGACTATGATAGCTACGATTGAAAAACGGACAGCGATCGAGGTACAGAAAGCTCTGTCACCGCAAGGACTGGGGCTCCCATCGGGAGTCCCAGCTTTTGAGGAAGTTTTCGACACAAAACAGGACAACTTACTTAGGGTGACAGAAGCTCGGATCCCCGAACTCAAGCCCTAGGAGAGACCCCAGGCCCGAATGGCCCCAAGCGAGCCTGCAGTCATTGACGGGAAAATGACAACCAGGTATCTTCGAACGGCGTAAAAGTCGAAAAGGAACTCGGCAAATAACAATCCAACACGAATAAAAGAGATCGTCGACGACCTTGGGACGACGTGAAAAAAAAATGAAGAAAAGAAGGAAGAGAGAAGAAAGAAGAATAAAGAAGTTCGACAGACGACTACTCGATACAAGATGCAGACGAGGTAATAAAATCTCTTTTTCATTTTTCAACTGACAGGATGTACGTTACAAGACCCGGTGGGCCAGGAAAAAAAAATGTATACATCATTGCGAGTCTCGCGAACACGGTTTGGAAAGGATGCACCGGAGGCCGCTTCGAGCTGCAAACTTCTCTTCCCATTTCTGTCCTTCCCAGCCGCGTCGTCCAGTACGTGTGATGGGCTCATCGGCTTTCGCCCCGCCTTGTTTCGCTCCACCTTCGAAGTCCCAACCTCAGGGGGAAAAGGATGGGATAGATTCCCGAGGGCGGTAAGGGCAACAGCAGCGGCGACGAAGACCTGTTTCAAGAAGAACCGGAGTCACCTTGGGGGCAACGGTGGTGCCAGAAATATGCGTCATCACCGAATACTCCGTGGTGGCCACCGTCCAGAACGCTCTAGCAAGGTCGGCATGCGCTACTTCCACCATCCCCGCAACAAGTTTTACTATCCCACCGTCGATGTCGATCGCTTCTGGTCCCTCGACCTCGACGGCATCAAGGATCCCGCCACAGCTTGTGACGACAGCTCTGCCCTCTTGACCGGTATCACCCCACCTTGCTACTCCGAAATTCTCGGACAGAATACCTTTACCGGCGGTCCCCGTTATTAAACCCCTGTTGTTGAAGGAATTCTTCCTTGAGCCCCCTTTGAAACGACGGGGATCCTCAGCGGCCACTTGATGACCGGCGAACTCACCGGCCGCTGTTCTCCTCCTCGCCTTCCTCCAGGCCCGATACATCCCTTCAAGGATGGCCTCCGGAGTGGAGGGCATGACGTGGGAACCCCCAAGGTGAAGAATCGAGGGGCTAAAGACGGCGAGGGCTGGTGCGGAGGAAGTGGCTGAGTAGTTAGGCTCTCAGACGAAAGAAAGATACCGTCCTTTCGGCAGGATAAAGCCCCGAAGGAAGAGTAGGGGGTTTAAATAGCCAGCGGATCTTAGCACAGTTATGGCGGCGGGTGTCCCTAGGCCAATTGGTGCATGCCATGTGTCCCACGTGTCCCACTCGCCGCTATCGAGGATTGACTGTTCGCAAATTTCTGTAGCGCAACGCTTGGGATCACGTTTCGGCGGGAGTTCCGAAAAGATTCTTCAGGTCGCCCCGATCCGAAAAGACTCCAGCATGCGCACATTTAATGCCAAAATATCTGAGGGCGGCAGTGCGCAGGATTCGAGGGGATGATTTCGGCTGTGCCCATCTCTCTGTACTTCCTTCGTTCGAAATTCAAACTCGGAAGTAGGGAGATTGGTGTTGGGTATAAAATACCCACAGTCGAAGTCCTCAGCAGAATCAACTCCAGGAAGACTCCGCCCGGACTCCTACGGGAGCCGGACTTCGCCTTTAACTTTGATTGCAGGAAGACTCCGCCTGGACTCCTACGGGAGCCGGGCGTCATCCTCGACTCCAACGGCTGCAGACAGACTTCGTCCGGACTCCTACGGGAGTCAGACTCCGCCGACAATTTCAACCGCAAGTAGACTCCGCCCGAACTCCTACGGGAGCCGGGCTCCGTCCTCAACATCAACTGCTGGTAAGCCTTGTCCGGACTCCTACGGGAGCCGGACTTCGCCTTTAACTTTGATTGCAGAAAGACTCCGTCCGGACTCCTACGGGAGCCGGGCTTCATCCTCGACTCCAACGGCTGCAGACAGACTTTGTCTGGACTCCTACGGGAGCCGGACTCCGCCGACAACTTCAACCGCAAGTAGACTCCGCCCGAACTCCTACGGGAGCCGGGCTCCGTCCTCAACATCAACTGCTGGTAAGCCTTGTCCGGACTCCTACGGGAGCCGGACTTCGCCTTTAACTTTGATTGCAGAAAGACTCCGCCCGGACTCCTACGGGAGCCGGGCTTCATCCTCGACTCCAACGGCTGCAGACAGACTTCGTCCGGACCCCTACGGGAGCCGGACTCCGCCGACAACTTCAACCGCAAGTAGACTCCGTCCAAACTCCTACGGGAGCCGGGCTCCGTCCTCAACATCAACTGCTGGTAAGCCTTGTCCGGACTCCTACGGGAGCCGGACTTCGCCTTTAACTTTGATTGCAGAAAGACTCCGCCCGGACTCCTACGGGAGCCGGACTTCATCCTCGACTCCAATGGCTGCAGACAGACTTCGTCCGGACTCCTACGGGAGCCGGACTCCGCCCACGACTTCAACTGCAGGTAGACCTCGCCCAAACTCCTACGGATACCGGACCTCACTACCGACTCCAACCGAACTTCGGCCGACAAATCTGAAACCCCTGGCAGGCCACAGTAACGGCCACGATTCTGCCCCACTCCCTGCGGCGGACCCTACGCAGCTTCATTACTCCCTGACAGGCCGTATTAACGGCCACGATTCCGCCCCACTCCCTGCGGCGGATCCTGTGTGATTCCACCACTCCATGACAAGTCACGACAGCGGACGCCGCTCCACTCTCCGTAACTGATTCCACGTGGCGAGCCACGGCGATAGCCACGATCCCACTCCATTACCCTCCGCAATAAATTCCTCTTGACTATGGGCAGCCCACGACCAGACGGTTACAGGCATCGCTATCAATTTGTTGCCCCCTCCGTCTATAAAAGGGGACCCCAGATACGTTATTCTATAAGCTCTAATCTTCATCTAAAAATTCTGCTAAATTCTCCGTTCGAGCACTCCATTCTTGTTGAGGCAGAGAACTGACTTGAGCGTCGGAGGGTCTTGCCGGAGCAACCCTACCTCCGGTTTAAACTTCTTTTGCAGGTCCTGACGGTGACCGCGACTTCTCCGACTCCAGCTTCTCCGGCGCAAGCGGATTTTTGCACCAATAGGATACCAATGCAATCTTTTTCTCAATCAAAGATCTAAACATCAAAGCATCATATTTCGATTGTCTAGAGTGAGAAAGAAAAATCGAAGGTTAGGATTTGCTCTGATTCCGCTCATGGAGGGTTGGGGGAACTCAGGGGGTGGGAAAGAAGACTGCTGACAGACATCTCAAGTAGGATCCTCCTCAAGGGAGGCTTCGCAGCCGGAACTAGGGAAGGATCATGGTGGTTTTGACTCGCAAGGCCCCCGCAGGGCTGTCTGGTGGTGTGATAACTGATGAAGCTCGTTTTTGGGCACAAGTTGTATAGAGTTTCCATCGATTCCGATGGGAGATGACAAGGGCAACAACAGAAGATATCGTGGTTCTTGAGAAAAGGTTTACCAAGGTTATAGCTTTTATTAGTGAGGAAGTGAGCCATGCGGTTGCCAAGTTGAAGTCAGCTTTGCTGGGTAAGTTTCTTGGTTGTGGTTTCTCACTTGATGTTGTTCAGAAAAAGATAAAAATTAGATGGAATCTGTCTGGAGATTTGCATATCTCTCCGTTATCGGAGGGTATTTTGGTTTTTCGCTTTTCTTCTGAGGAGAAGAATCGTGTATTTGACAAGGGGCCTTGGTCCCTTGCTGGGCAACTGTTGGCTCTGAAAAGTTGACGGCCAAACTTTAAGCCCGGCCATGCTGGCATCCGGCAAGCTAGAGTTTGGGTTCGGTTGCCTGATCTGTCGTTAGAACTATGGAAGAGGGAGAAAATTTTGCGCATTGTTGCTGCTAGTGGTAAACTTTTATTTCTTGATGAATGGACAGAGGCTTCTACTAGGCTGGGCTTCGCTAGAGCATGTGTGCTTATAGATACCCAGCAGACAATCTGCCCTAGTGCAAAGGTTATAGTCAATGATGAAATCATTTGGCAAGAATTTATTTACGAGAATTTGCCTGACATCTGTTATATCTATGGAAGAATTGCCAATGAATCTGAGACTTATGACTGTTTGAAATTACCAGAGAAGGAAAGGAAAAAAGCTGTATATGGATCGTGGATCAGGACATCTCCAGAGTTTCAATGGGAAGTAATGGGTCGGCGCAACTTGGGAGCTCCTCATCCTCAATGAAGCAGAAAGCAAGTAAGGTTGGGTCTTGAATGCTGCAGAAACAATCGGCTAAAGGAGGTAGCTCGAGAAATCCTCAGAAAAAATAATGGATCGTCAAGGGGGATCTCGATTTGCACCCTTGATGCAGGAGGAGGAGGGTTTCTTAGTGCAACCTATGGATATCAGTTCATCTTCTCCAGCAAAGGCAGAATCTTCTGGAGCAGGGGTCACTAAGAAAAAGCAAAAAAGATCATCGCCTAAAGCAGTGGCAAAAAGCAGCTCTCCTGGCTTTGAGTCTCCCCCTCAATCCAAAGTGATTGTATGAAGAGGGTGTGGCAATAAATGAACCTGAGGAACAAATAGTTTTATATGCACCAGATCATCATGTTGGCCAATCTGCTTCAACGGTGAAGGAGGTCTGGAGGCCTGTAGCCCCCCAAGAAGTTCGACCGAAAGTTCTGGTGCAAGAAACAGAGGCATGCAGTAGGAATCCAAGGTGACCGACTTATGCAATCTGAACAACAAAAGATCCATGGAGAACATTCAGGTACACATGAGGGGGGCATCTCTTTAATCTATAGAACATTTTAGGCTCTGTTACGGGTCAAAAGGAACGGGTATAATCGTAGGTTGAAGCAGTAGATCAATGTGGTTTAGACCACCAAGGTAGTTGCACTCAGTTACAGAAGCAAAGTGGCTGTGAGCAGTCTGCAGGGATGGGTGCTTCTTCATTGGATCCTCAATATGTATGCTAATATAGAATTGTAGAGGGGCTGCCAAGCCCTTCTTTGCTAATTATACAAAAGATATGATGAGGCAATATAATCCTGATATTATGTGTTTCTTTGAAACACGGCTTGCTGAGTCGGCATTGGGTCGTTTTAAGAGATTGTTTGGGCTTTGTTGGGGACTATATATGGTCCCTACGATTGGGTTATCAGGCGGGATTGTTGTTGTTTGGAAGCTTGGTCTTGAAAAAATTGACTTTTTTCATTCGAACAGGCAGATTGCTTTTGGGATTGTCACTCCAACTGTGGGTCCTTCATGGCTGTTGGGGGCTGTGTATGCTGGTACATGTTGTGCCGAGGGGTGGCTGCTTTAGAATCAAATATTAACTGTTCAAATGTTGGACAGGCCGTTTCTCATTATTGAAGATTTCAATTGCATATTAGGTTCTGAAGATAAGAAGGGCGGTAAACCGTTTCATACGTCTCAAGAAATAAAAGAGTTTCGAAAATTTTTAAGAAAATTCTCGCATATAGACATGGGGTATCAGGGGCTTACTTTTACATAGTGTAATAACAGGCTTGGCAATACTCAGGTGTGGGAAGGGCTGGATGGAGCTTTTGCTTCACAAAACTAGATTGACATGTTTTCTGAATCTAAGATTCAACATCTAACTAGGTTTGCATCTAACCATCGCCCTTTGCTAATGTCCATTTCTAGTGTGTGGACACGGATGAATGTTCCTTTCAAATTTGAGAAAAATATAGTTGTATGAGAATGGCATTTGAGATTGCATGAGGCAAGTCCCGAAGTGTGATGGCAACTTCTCTCCAGCAACTAAGCTAAATATGCTGATCCAACAGACCAAGGTGGCAGTGAAGAGGTGGAAAGCGTCTATAGGAAACATATTTAAGAAGGGCTAGGAACTTAATCAAGCGATCCTTTCTCTCCAACAACAAGAGGAATCAAGTGGAGGGCTGCCTTTTCAAGAACATATGCATTTGTTGTCTCTGATTAGACAGTATAAAAGGAACTTATTTCTTCAAGAGGTTCTTTGGCGACAAAAGTCTAGGCTGGCATGGATTAAAGAGGGAGATACAAGTACTGCTTTCTTCCATAGGTCTACCATTCTGAGGAGAAGATAAAATAGAATTACAAGTATTCTAGATTCGAGTGGGTCCTCGGTTTCTGACCCTGATAGTATCAAAAATATGTTGTTTTCATATTTTCAGAGCTGGTGGCAGAACTAAGATAACATTGGAGATGTGGATCTGGGGGAATCATCTGCAACTCTTTCTATACAACAGAGGAATAATCTG
Source organism: Elaeis guineensis (assembly GCF_000442705.2). Classification (NCBI taxonomy): domain Eukaryota; kingdom Viridiplantae; phylum Streptophyta; class Magnoliopsida; order Arecales; family Arecaceae; genus Elaeis; species Elaeis guineensis. The sequence goes on from NC_025999.2 coordinate 87,241,137, forward strand.
GTGAGTGAGGTCACAGATGAAGAGATTAAGAATGTGGCAATGGAGATGAATTTGGACAAGGCACCTGGACCTGACGGCTTTTAAGCATTCTTCTTTTAGCACTTTTGAGGTATTGTCAAGACGGAGGTGATTGATGCTATCAAATATGTATTCCGGTAGGTCACTTTGCCAGATTGTTGAAAAAAGACTTTCATTATTCTTCTACCAAAAAAGCCTAATCTGGCAACAGTAACAGATTATAGGCCAATTAGCCTATACAACTCAATTTATAAAATGGTAACTAAGATTTTGGTAAACAGATTGAAACCGGTATTGTCATCCTTGGTGTCTATTGAGCAAGAAGCATTTATTCCGGATGGTAGTATCATAGAGAACATTCTCATTGGGTAGGAAGTTATGCACTCTCTCGTACGTGCCCCCCGAAGTTGCAGCTTGATGGCAATCAAAATTGATATGGCTAAGGCGGATGATACTATCCAGTGGTCTTTTCTTGTGCAGATGCTTAAGTATTTTGGCTTTCATACTCGTTTTATTAGCTGGATTACTAATTGTGTAATGCATTTTGAGATATCTATTTTGGTCAATGGGTCGCATACTGAATGGATAAAAACATCCAGAGGACTCCGGTAAGGCTGCCTGCTTTCACCATACTTGTATATTCTGTGCTCTGAATTGCTATCTGTTATATTTACTCAGGCAGTTCAGTGGAATATTTTGAGAGGTCATAAAATGAGAATGGCTGGGCCATGGATGTCTCACATTTTTTATGCTGATGATGTGCTTTTGGTTGTCAGGGCGACAACCAAAGACTGCATCTGCATTAAAGCAATTTTGAAGACCTACTATTTGATGTTTGGTCGAGCAATGAATGTTACTACATCCTATGTCACCTTTAGTCCTTCAATACTTAGAATGACTAAACGAGCTATCTGTGCTGTATTACAGATTGCCGAAAAAAAGAGAATTTGGAGATATCTTGGTGTGCCTTTATCTAGGGAAAGACTTACTGCAACTGATTTTCATTTTTTGAAGGAAAAGACAACAAATAGGATTAAGAGCTAGACTTGGAAGGCTTTGAGTTTTGCTGGGAGAGTTGTATTGTTACAATCTGTTTTAACTTCCTTACTGCTCTACTGTTTGGCTTCTATTCATGTACTACTTACTGTCTTGGATCACATTGAATGAGAGTATAGGGCCTTTTTATGGGACATTCAGTTGAGCACAAGGGTCTGCACCTCATTTCGTGGAAGAAAGTTTGTTCTCCAAGGTAGTGTGGTAGTTTGGGGGTTGCTTCTCTCAGACAGCGAAAAAAAAAAAATCTTAGATAAGATGGCAACTCAGCTTATTCTGCATCCTGAATCCTTATGGGCTAAAATAGTGACAGCGAAGTATAAGTTTCCTGATATTTGGTCTTTTTATGTTAAGTCAGCTTGATGTTCAACCATATGGGCTAGGATTGTGGAGCAAGGCACTAAGATACAACATCAATTTCTGTGATCTATTGGTCCTGGGTCATCAATTAGTGTGCTATATGACCCTTGGATCTCAACTATACCATTGTCGCTAACTCCTACATACATCAATATGAATGTTCCGTGGGATCAGTGGAAAGTCCAGGAGATAATAACTTTTGCTAGGGAATGGGATGAAAGCAAATTGTCAGAATTTTTATCTATTAAGCTGATGGAGAAGAGCAAGGCCATTCCTATACCTCAGGAGCTTTGGAATGATCAATTAGGCTGGGGGTTGAGCAGATCAATTGAGATCACGCTCCAGGATGTTCAAAAACTTCTGTACCCAGTAAATAAGGATAGTTTAAATATTTAGTTTACTCATCAGTGGTGTCTTTAAGTGCCAATGAGTGCTAAAATATTTTGGTGGAAATTGTTATGGAGAAGTTTACCTTATAAGGCCTGGTTATGTCAACACAACATTCTTCCAGCTAGTCAGAAATTCAATGATTTGTGTTGATTTGGAGAAAGATTGTCAGCATGTTGTCACTACCTGTGTGTTTGCTAAGGACTGCTGGGAGAAACTTCATGTTCTTTGTGGGATAGAGTTGTATCCGGCTTCATTACAGCAACTAAAGCATTTGGTTTTTGGTTCTAGCATGGCCACAGGGATGCAACAGCTTGTGGTATGTTTGGTTTGGTTAATTTAGAAATCATGTAATGATAGGCTCTTTCAGCACAAATCAACTACTTCTTCTCAACTTCTTCGTGCTACTATGTACTATTTATCTTTTTGGGTTCAGGGTGATGGTCTCATGCAGCATAAGAGTATACCAAAGAATTAGAGAGCTCTTAATTCAATTAATTTGAATTTTAAAGTACCTATGTTGGTTTGTTGGCTTTCTCCTCTCATGGGTGTTCTTAAGCTGAATTTTGATGCCTCTATCACTCCTTATGATTGTGCAGCTGCCTTCATTGTCCTTGATCATTTTGGCCGGCTGGATCGAGCGGCAGGCAAAAAAATGCCACCCTCTACAATCTTTTGTGCTGAACTGGTAGTCACATGGATGGGTTGCAAGGTTGTTATCCAGGAATTACAAGTCTTTGAACTTTGGATGGAAGGTGATTCGTCAATAGTGATTAAATGGCTCGAATACTCTAACTTGTCGACGACATTGCCACATCTTTTGTTGCAGGATTTGTTTTCTTGAAAATATTGATTGCTATCGTAAGCGGTCAAGAATAAAAATCAACTCAAACTATATAGATAGGATGAGTTGAGATCATTTTCATAAGAATTTAGGATGATTATCTTTTTTTTTTTATATATATGAACGAGAAATAAAAGAGAATTGATTGTAGAAGGATTAAAAAGAAATAGAATAGTAAAAATTAAATTAAAAATATAAATTAATTTATGAAAAAAAATAAGTCAGAGAAATAATTTAGAAATTTTGAATTTACGATGTAAATTAGATTTATTTTTTTCTTTTTTTTATATTACAATATTAATTTTTGTAATTAAAGTATTAGTATAGTTTATCTCTAAGAGGTATGGATTGTATCAGTAGATTACAGCTCGTCTTATCAGAGTATAAACTATCTAAATTCAATTATAAGATATAAGATTTAATCTAACGTATTACGATCTAGCTCTCTTAAGTACGGATCTTATCCAGAGATCACGGTACGTCAGTAGAGGGTATAAGATGTGTAGACTAGATCAATATCTCAGAAAAAAATAAAAAGATATGAAATAAAAGTATAATTTTATTACATAAAAATTAAATATAAGAAAAAAAATAAAAATTTATTTATAAATTTCATCATATTTTTGGATTGAAGAATTTAATTATGCATCAAGATCTCTAACTTCATATTCTTTTTTTTCTCTTGAATTTTTAAATAATAAAAAATTTAGCCGCTCTCGTTCGCTAACTGCTCGTGCTGCTACTCGCTCGATGCCTTTTTTCTGTTCCGGACTCTCGTATAGAGCGCAGCATCTTCGAGTTATAGGTGTGACGGCCCAACCCATGTCAGAATCCCAGCCAGCCCAACAAAAAAAAAAAAAAGAAAGAAAAACAGGGGAGAAGACTCCCGAAGGGAGTCTTCTTCCTCCTCTCGCCGGCTCCCAATCAGAGTCTGAGACGAGCTCCCTCCGGTATTATTTAAGGAGGAGATCCCTCCTCTCTCCCTTCCACCAAAGATCACAAGCTCAGTCGGCGGCAATCGCCGAAAAATTCTCACGGAAGATCCGTCCCTGTGCCGTCCAATTGCTCGCCGAAAAAGTCTCACCGGCGTCGGAGGTAAGCCTCCTCCCCTTCCTCTCTTCTCCCCCTTCCTTTCCATGCCAGTGTGCATGCTCGCCGGCGACCGGAGTCGCCGAATTTTGTTGCGGAAGAACCTCTATATTTTGCTCGTTTTTCTTTGATTTCCGACGCCGGTGGTCGCTGCCGACCACCGATTTTGGCCCTCTTCTTATCGACGAGTCATCCCCTCCTGCCGACGGTCGCCCCACGCCGGCTGCGCCGCCGGCCGGCCACCCAACGAGGGGACCGTGAGGTCCCCTGTTTCAGCCCAAAAGGAACCCAGCGGGAGAAAAAAAAAAACAAAAGAAGAAGAAGAAGAAGGAAAAGAAAAAGAAAAAGAAAAGAAGAAGGAAAAGAAAAGAAAAAGAAAAGAAAAAGAAGAAAAAAGAAAAGAAAAAGAAAAAGGAAAAGAAAAAAAAAGAAGAAAAATAAAATATGATAATAATATAATAATAATAAATAGGATTTTCTCCTCTCTCTTCTGTGAAGGAAAAAAAAAAGAGAGAGAGAAAAGAAAAGAAAAGAAAAGAAAAATCATTAAATTAATTAATAAATAATGATATAAATAATAAAATATGAGAAAGAGAGTTTCTCTCTCTTTCCTCTCTCTCTTCAGCCTGAACTAGTATTTTCTCTCTCTAGAATTGGACTTTCTCTCTCTACTTTCTCTCTAGAATCCTCTCTCTAGATTATCTCTCCTAAGATTTCTAGAATTTTGAGAAGAATGATGATGAATTTAAATGATCCTCGTGATGGATTTTTGATCTGTGATCGTCGGATGGTACACCGACATCCACTTTGATCAGATCAAGTATTTTTAGATTTTATTTCTCATGATCTTATTGAATTGTCCACATGATAATTTTAGCATGATTTGATCTGATCGATCAGAATTTGTTGAATCATATTGTCTGAAGAATTCAAGATGAGTTTTCTCTCTGTAGAATTTTCTCTCTCTAAAATATTCTCTCTCTTGATTGATTCTCTCTCTAAAAAAAAAGGTTAGTGAATGAAGAAATTTCTTTTAATAAGTCTGATCTGATTTTAATGAAGAACCCCGATCTATGATTGTCAGACAGCGTACTGGCACCCACCTTAATTAGACCATGAATCTTTAGATTTGATTATCCATGATTTCGATCTAGCCATGACTTGATTTGATCATGTTGATTTCACCAATTGAGATATTGGACCAATCGTAATGTGGATTGTGTCACTTGATCAATTCGAATTGTACCTCATAAATTCTCTCTCCTCTGATTTTCTCTCTCCACTTGATTTTATGAAATCGATGAAGAAATCTCGATCCTATCACTTCGAATCCGATTTGATCTGATAGTCAAACTTTGGATCGTTTAGGTCCTAATTAGATTTTGATTAGATAAAATTAGATGATCGGACCCAATCTAAACCGTTGAAATATGGTATTCGTATTCTTTCTAATTATTGAAATTGATTCTGTATAGGATTGTGGATGTTTGATCATGGGATATCGCGATATGATCTACGAATAGAATTTTTGAAAGAAAATTTATAGAATTATGTGGATTTATTGGAATGCGTTCGAGGTAAGTAATGTTTCACTTTTTCTAGATTTATCGACAAATTATAATGTATTCTTCTGACATGATTTGTGAAACGATGCATGAATTGGATGAATGGTATTTTGTTATGAAAATATCTTATTTGAAATGTTATGATGAAGCATGATTGAACATATTGATTTCATGATGCATTATATTGATTGATTTTGATACTACATGATTATATATTTTATTATCGAAATTAGAATATGAAACATGATTTATGAAGAATTATGGTATAAGAAATAATAAGAATTGACAACCTGACTATGTAAAAGACCCCGCCAATGGGGGCATATACGTTGGCAATTGATTGTCTTGAGGGTTTATGTCGCCAGCGAGACCAGTGACATGTCGCCAGAGAGACCAGCGACAAACCGCCAGCGAGACCAGCGGTTCCAAAAGACATGGCTGCCAGATAATTCGCAGCCTACCGCAAGCAGATACGCGGTATTATGACCCTGCCACAGGAAAAATATGGTCATAGCTCATGGTTGACGAAAAGAAATTGAAGAACAAAAGAAATTGAAATTTGAAAAGAAACTTGAATTTTTGAAAAAGAAATGAATTTGGCATGAATTATGTTGCATAATTGAAATTGATTTCGAATTGATGAACTCTATATACTTATTTTCTATAAATGATGATTTACTTAAATGCCTGATGAAATCTGTTGAAAAGTGATCATTGCTTACTGGGCTGTCTAGCTCATTACCTCCTATTTTATTATTTTTACAGATGTTGAGGAATTAAGATGATACAAGATATGAATGGAAGAGTGATCAGAAGCAGAATCTTCATACTTTTATTTTGGGTTGAAAGGCTTATTGAATTTGATGCAAAGCCTTTGAATTGTTGTTGAATTTATTGAGATATTAAAGAACAAAAATTTAGATCGTTATATTTTAGATTTAAATTGTTGACTAATTATTCTGCTGTTGTTTTAGGATAGTATGATAAGATGCCTTGCATGCTTATGGAAGAGTTTTCTATGAGTATGCGGCGGTTGCCATGACCCTCGATTCAAAATCTCGGTTCGGGGGCGTGACAATTATAGTGATATCAGAGCATAAGTGGATGAATTATGAAACATAGAATCAGATATAGAATGGGTGTTAGTGGATAGACACCAGGGACATTATAGTATAGATCTTTGATGATTGTAGTGGGAGAAATATTTAAAAATTTTGGTTAAACATTGAGATTATGTATAAAAAGATCGCAAGAGATTATGACATATGGAGTTTGAAATATGATGGATAATCTGTAGATCATGATATGATTAGTTAGATTTTGATCGAAAGTAATCACAAAAGGATTGACATAAAATTTTATTGTGCATTATGGTTATTCAAGTGAATCGTAAGTTCAAATTCGATGTGAGAATAATACTATGATATTACTTCTAGTTGAGAAGTTGACTATTATTGGCAAGATAAAGATTTGATAATAAAATGTTGTTCCAGAATGGGCTAAGAAAGTTTTTTTTATGATGCTTGATTGGAATATTTATCGAAATTAAACTTGGTATGTGGATCATATATATAAAGTGGCATATTAGGATGAATGCATATTTGAGGATATTGCAAAGAAACCTATTTCTTATTAATGAAATCGATTATGAGGTTGTAGAATATTCATCATACTGGAATCTTTAATCATCATCCTTAGATCTAAATAATGGATCTTATTATGTCTCTTAGAGACTACATGATGTGTATGAAATTTTAATTTAAAGACTTCGTATCTAAGTTGATCAAGAGATTTTCTGATATTATTGTTGAGGTTGTTAATGAAAAATTGATATCTTCAGATTAAGATAAAAGATCTGATTTATATTTATCTCAGATTAAGAGATCCATGTGAATTTACAATTTAAAAATTTTGGATTTAGGAATTGATATGGAGTTCCTTTGCTTTTGTTAATGAGGTCCCTATTTGAATCTACTATTAAATGGAGATTTGATTTTTTTGAAGCTTGTATGATTGTTATGAAAGGATATTTAATAGATATTGAAGATCTTGATGATAGAAATTTTAGAAAAAAAAATATTAATGATTTGAAATTCATATATATTCAGATTATGTCCAAATTTGGTGGAGCATCGAAGGATTTTCTCGTTGATTTGACTTATAAAGATTTTTGGTTTGAAAATTATCGAATTGAATTGATATGAGAATTGAGATTTAATTCATATTGATTATAGTAAATCTATATGATGGTTTAAATATGATATTGGACTCAAGAGTTAATCAAGATTATTGTACACCAGTAAAGATATGAATGAGAATCGAAAGTTAATCTTTGATTTCAATTGAAATTTAAAATTTTAGGATAAAAAAATAATTTGATCCAACTTTTTTTTGGTGAACCTAAGAAATTTTGATTGTTAGATCAGAGTGCGCAGCGGAAGCATGGTAATCTGAACTACTTTGAGTAAGTCAGGAATGTTGACCCTTTGAGTTAAAGAATTATGATAGATGATATGGTTTGATACAAGAAATTTATTGATATTAGAAAGAATAATATTTTAAAATTTTGAATTATTTTTGGATATCCCTAATATGATTTTCAAAAGTAGAGCTTCCACCTACTATGCTACAAAAATAATTAACATCCTAATTCTAGGATGAGTGGACCTTTGATTTTTGATTTTAGATTTAGAATATTTAGAGATAAATTTTTTTCTATCTTAGAATTAAATTTTATAATTCTCTATTTATTAGAAAGAATTTGAGATTATTTATCGAATGATGATTTTGATCTTAGATTAGTATACTCAAATAATTATCTCCAGGGTATAATGAAATTTGAAGTTAGGACTCTTTTGATTATTATTATTTCTCAGACTGAATGAAAAAGATTGAGGTTATCTATTGATATTGATGATTGTTCTACAAAAGATGGATTGGAGTTATTTATAATTTAATTTGATAATGAATTGATTAATTAAGAGTTGTTAATGTTTAGATAAAGAAAATTGATATACTTACTTAGAATAGAGACATTGATTTTGATTATAAGAAAAATATAGTTTTGATTTAGATCAATTTTTGAGTTATTGATTTTTATTATGGAATGACTTAATGATAAAATTTGCTTCAAGAATTAGAATATTTAAGAGTTTGAGGGTTTGAGTAAGAAAATTTCGATGACTAAAAATAGTGATATTGATTCAATCAACAATGGTGATATTGATTCAATCTTTATGAAATGACTTAATGATGAAGTTGCATCGAGAAATAAAATATCAAAAGTTCGAGAATGAGATTGAAATGATAAATATTTAACCTTTGAAAGTACGAATAAGAGAAAATATTTTTGAATTTTGATTGATTAGGATGTCATCATATGATTCATAAGAAGTATGTTTTTCCTATCTTATGATGGGTTGAAATTAAGAGTGGTTAATATTTTGAAAAAAAAAAATGAATGATGATGATGAATGAAGTTCTTATGCAAGAATAGAGACATTGATCCTCTTCTATTCACAAGAGATAGATTTGATTTTAATTTGAGTCATGAGATATTGAACATTAATTTTTACAGGAAATGAGATCATAATTTTGAAATCTTGAAATATTGAAAATCTTTGAGATGTTGATCTTGATGAATAAGAAAATGAATGGTTCCATATCAGATTGATATTAATGTATTGACTTTTTCCTTATGAAATGATTTAAGAATGAATTTGTATTAAGAATTAGAATTTTGAAATATTTGAGGATGAGATTCAAGTAAGAAACTATGAAGACTCAAGCAAGAAAAAAATTTCGAGGACGAAATTTGTTTTAGAGGGGAAGAATGTGACGGCCCAACCCATGTCAGAATCCCAGCCAGCCCAACAAAAAAAAAAAAAAAGAAAAACAGGGGAGAAGACTCCCAAAGGGAGTCTTCTTCCTCCTCTCGTCGGCTCCCAATCGGAGTCTGAGACGAGCTCCCTCCGGTATTATTTAAGGAGGAGATCCCTCCTCTCTCCCTTCCACCAAAGATCACAAGCTCAGTCGGCGGCAATCACCGAAAAATTCTCACGGAAGATCCGTCCCTGTGCCGTCCAATTGCTCGCCGGAAAAGTCTCGCCGGCGTCGGAGGTAAGCCTCCTCCCCTTCCTCTCTTCTCCCCCTTCCTTTCCATGCCAGTGTGCATGCTCGCCGGCGACCGAAGTCGCCGGATTTTGTTGCGGAAGAATCTCTATATTTTTCTCGTTTTTCTTTGATTTCCGACGCCGGTGGTCGCCGCCGACCACCGATTTTGGCCCTCTTCTTATCGACGAGTCATCCCCTCCTGCCGACGGCCGCCCCACGCCGGCTGCGCCGCCGGCCGCCACCCAACGAGGGGACCGTGAGGTCCCCTGTTTCAGCCCAAAAGGAACCCAGCGGGAGAAAAAAAAAAACAAAAGAAGAAGAAGAAGGAGGAAAAGAAAAAGAAAAAGAAAAGAAGAAGGAAAAGAAAAGAAAAAGAAAAGAAAAAGAAGAAAAAAGAAAAGAAAAAGAAAAAGAAAAAGGAAAAAAAAAGAAGAAAAATAAAATATGATAATAATATAATAATAATAAATAGGATTTTCTCCTCTCTCTTCCGTGAAGGAAAAAAAAAGAGAGAGAGAAAAGAAAAGAAAAGAAAAATATTAAATTAATTAATAAATAATGATATAAATAATAAAATATGAGAAAGAGAGTTTCTCTCTCTTTCCTCTCTCTCTTCAGCCTGAACTAGTATTTTCTCTCTCTAGAATTGGACTTTCTCTCTCTACTTTCTCTCTCTAAAATCCTCTCTCTAGATTATCTCTCCTAAGATTTTTAGAATTTTGAGAAGAATGATGATGAATTTAAATGATCCTCGTGATGGATTTTTGATCTGTGATCGTCGGACGGTACACCGACATCCACTTTGATCAGATCAAGTATTTTTAGATTTTATTTCTCATGATCTTATTGAATTGTCCACATGATAATTTTAGCATGATTTGATCTGATCGATCAGAATTTGTTGAATCATATTGTCTGAAGAATTCAAGATGAGTTTTCTCTCTCTAGAATTTTCTCTCTCTAAAATATTCTCTCTCTTGATTGATTCTCTCTCTAAAAAAAAAGGTTAGTGAATGAAGAAATTTTTTTTAATAAGTCTGATCTGATTTTAATGAAGAACCCTGATCTATGATTGTCAGACAGCATACTGGCACCCACCTTAATCAGACCATGAATCTTTAGATTTGATTATCCATGATTTCGATCTAGCCATGACTTGATTTGATCATGTTGATTTCACCAATTGAGATATTGGACCAATCGTAATGTGGATTGTGTCACTTGATCAATTCGAATTGTACCTCATGAATTCTCTTTCCTCTGATTTTCTCTCTCCACTTGATTTTATGAAATCGATGAAAAAATCTCGATCCTATCACTTCGAATCTGATTTGATCTGATAGTCAAACTTTGGATCGTTTAGGTCCTAATTAGATTTTGATTAGATGAAATTAGATGATCGAACCCAATCTAAACCGTTGAAATATGGTATTCGTATTCTTTCTAATTATTGAAATTGATTCTGTATAGGATTGTGGATGTTTGATCATGGGATATCACGATATGATCTACGAATAGAATTTTTGGAAGAAAATTTATAGAATTATGTGGATTTATTGGAATGCGTTCGAGGTAAGTAATGTTTCACTTTTTCTAGATTTATCGGCAAATTATAATGTATTCTTCTGACATGATTTGTGAAACGATGCATGAATTGGATGAATGGTATTTTGTTATGAAAATATCTTATTTGAAATGTTATGATGAAGCATGATTGAACATATTGATTTCATGATGCATTATATTGATTAATTTCGATACTACATGATTATATGTTTTATTATCGAAATTAGAATATGAAACATGATTTATGAAGAATTATGGTATAAGAAATAATAAGAATTGACAACCTGACTATGTAAAGGACCCCGCCAATGGGGGCATATACGTTGGCACTTGATTGTCCTGAGGGTTTATGTCGCCAGCGAGACCAGCGACATGTCGCCAGAGAGACCAGCGACAAACCGCCAGCGAGACCAGCGGTTCCAAAAGACATGGCTGCCAGATGATTCGCAGCCTACCGCAAGCAGATACGCGGTATTATGACCCTGCCACAGGGAAAATGTGGTCATAGCTCATGGTTGACGAAAAGAAATTGAAGAACAAAAGAAATTGAAATTTGGAAAGAAATTTGAATTTTTGAAAAAGAAATGAATTTGGCATGAATTATGTTGCATAATTGAAATTGATTTCGAATTGATGAACTCTATATATTTATTTTCTATAAATGATGATTTACTTAAATGCCTGATAAAATCTGTTGAAAAGTGATCATTGCTTACTGGGCTGTCTAGCTCATTACCTCCTATTTTATTGTTTTTACAGATGTTGAGGAATTAAGATGATACAAGATATGAATAGAAGAGTGATCAGAAGCAGAATCTTCATACTTTTATTTTAGATTGAAAGGCTTATTGAATTTGATGCAAAGCCTTTGAATTGTTGTTGAATTTATTGAGATATTAAAGAACAAAAATTTAGATCGTTATATTTTAGATTTAAATTGTTGACTAATTATTCCGCTGTTGTTTTAGGATAGTATGATAAGATGCCTTGCATGTTTATGGAAAGAGTTTTTTATGAGTATGCGGTGGTTGCCATGACCTCGATTCAAAATCTCGGATCGAAGACGTGACAATAGACATCTACGGACTTTCAAATCCCACCCTCTTCTATTTTGATTGGGATTTTAAAACTTTGGCCGCATCCCAGCATCTTGTTTCGGGCTCGCTTGAAATCCATATGAGAATCGTACTAGTATCGCACCTATATACAAAGCTTTCTCTGTTGCATTTGAACCCGGGCCGAACGACCAAAAATCCCACACAAAGCCTCTGCCTCTTGTCTTACGCGAGATCCCAGCATCCATCAATGCTTTGGGTTCCTGTGGGCCCCAGACCATTTAAACCACGAAAGGCTCACTTGATTTGTTCACTCCACACTCACGTTATGCGCCTAATCCATGCTCTCCAGCTCCTGTTTCACCCATCTCTTGCTCACTTGCTTCTGAGCCGCTGAAAATACTTTTCTTGGTCGCATTTAAACGTTCATTAAGATCCGCTGTAGATCACGTGAAGATCTTCTTTGGACCGTTGTTTGGACTGGCTTTCAAATAGTTTTGGATCCATTTTTGGATCACCGTATGAAATTTATTTTAAATTCAATTTGTTTTTATTTTTTTTAATATGTAAATCAAACTTTTATATTGATGATCATTTTTTCTATAAAACACAAATAAAAAACATCAATTTTTAAAAAATAAAAATTAATTAATATATATTTTGATGTTTTTATTAAGATATTTAATGTATATATCAATATACTATACATGTTTGTCGATAGGATAATAGAGCTGCTGATTATCTAGCAAATAGAGCTAGACAATCTGATTTTAATTGGGGACCCAATGACTCTCTTCTGTCTGTTGTTTTGGATATTTTTTATTTAAATTTTAGAGAAATTTATTTTGAACGATGATGATGCTGATATGATATTATATTACAAGCTTACTTCCTGATCATATGGTTGGGAGACTGCTTTTCTCATATCAGTGTTGTTGGTTTAATTACAAGCTGAAATGTTGGGAGTTGTGGCACTGTTATACTTTTACTGTCAGCTGTGAGTTTACTTTTTATAAATATTTTTTACCTATTTGGACCTTTCTCTTTATATATATATCTGGCTGTAGGCTAGCTGTAGCAGTTCTGCTCAGCGCGTGTGCTGGGGGTTTGGGAGAATCCATGGACTCTTTTGGTTCGTCAGAAGTAGAGAGAGAAAATAATAGTTCTTAGGAAGTGAAAAAAAAAATTATTTAGTTAAAATTTTAAAATGAGAGAGATAGAAAAAAATTATTTTTATGGGAAGATACTTTTCATATTTTATAAGAAGTAAAAATCTGCAAGAGAGATGGGTTTTGAGTCTTTTCATAGGATGGAAATTGATGGCTATCTTTTCTTTTTAAAATTGTCCTTATAAGATCAATAGCTAAAAATCTATAATATATGAATGGATGGTTAAAATGAAATTGAATAGTGATATATGCCACGGTTTTTATTTTGTTCTTCTTACAAAAATTTTTGGAAAGTTTTCAAGAGAAGACAACTGGCATCTTTACCCAATCTAACTCTCAAGTAAATCTTCTTCTTCTTTTTTCTATTTTTTTATTAGTTTTTTCTCTTTGATTTCACGCTTCTTAAGTTAAACCGAGAGTGTTCATACGATGAAAGTATTTTTTATTTTCCTATCTAGTTTTTTTTTTAACATATTTTGTTTATTTGATTAATTTAAAAAGTATCAGACAAATGTTAGTTCCTATTTTGATGTATACAAACATCTATATAATTTAATAATATTATTTAAATAATTATTTATCAATTCACATGAATACATATATTTCTGTTAATATTAAGAAATAAAAAATATTTTACCCTATCAACCACCATGAAATGAAGTACGAAAGCTTATTTTATTTTATATTTATTCTTCCTGTTGTCACATCGATCTTCTATAAGATCCGTAGTTTGTCCATATTTCTCCGTTAACAAAATTTTTAAGGGCCCTAGTTTGTCACGTCCATCTTTTTAAGGGCTATGATTTATTATTTTTTTTTAATTTATATCCAAGAAACATAAAAATCATGATCTGCATCTTATTTGCTATTAAAATCCATTGGCCATGTACTTTTAGCTCCTTAACATGATGAGTCTCATTTATTAATAAATTATATTTAAAAAAATATTTTTGAAATATTTACTATTTTGATTTATCTTATGATTGTCCTGAATATACTTCTAAAGATTATTTAATTGATTTTTATTCCATAATTGTCTGTTGTTTGTTTATGGCAGTTATAGCTCGTTTATCAGTGTCTAAAAAAAAAAAGATGATAATTAGCATTTGGTGATATACACGGAGATGATGTTAATGATAATGTCAATGAAGGTTATGATTCTTGAAATTTTGGTACGACTAAATATTAGAATTCCTAGAGAAGTAGTGTATATTTTTTATAGAATACCTGACGAGAGGGTGATGAATAGAGTAGCTATTCTTAGGCTTATGATAATGGAGAGTGATCAAGTTTGTATCGATCAACTTAGAATGGATAGAAGGGCATTTTGGAAACTCTGCGAAATGCTTAAATCGATTGGCAAATTGGAGGGGAATAGAAATGTTCAAGTGGAAGACATGGTTGTGATATTCCTTCATATCCTAAGCCATCACTCGAAAAATAGAGTTATGCAATTGTACTTTCATAGATCGAGTGAAACAGTAAGTAGGCATTTTAATGCTGTCCTTAATGCTATTTTGAGATTTCATATACACTTACTAAAGAAGTCTGAGCCTGTCACAGAAACATCAACAGATGAAAAATGGAAGTGGTTCAAGGTGAGTTAATATATATTATAATTTAAATTAAAGGTACTATTTTTATTTATTAAATTATTAAATACTCACTATTATGTTTGTATTTGTACTGTAGAACTGTCTAGGTGCATTGGATGGTACTCATATTAGAGTATGAGTTTCAGAAAAAGATAAACCTAGATATCGATCTAGAAAGAATAAAATTTCTACAAATATACTTGGTGTGTGCTCACAGGATATGCAATTTATTTATGTCTTACCTGGATAGGAGGGGTCAGCATATGATAATAGGGTCCTTAGAGATGCCATTTCTCGTAGAAATGGATTAAAAGTCCCACAAGATAATTTTAAGTCCTTTATTACTACCACACTTTCCTTGCATGATTAGGATTGATAATTTTTTCTCACTTTATTTTTTTGCTTGCTTTTGAACAAGTAGGTTATTACTACCTGTACGATACTGGATACATAAATTCTGAGGGTTTCTTAACTCCATTTAGAAGTCAAAGATATCACCTTAATGAGTGGAGACAAGGTCATCAACCCACTACACCTAAGGAGCTCTATAATATGAGGCACTCAAAGGCTAGGAATGTAATTGAGAGATGTTTCAGTCTACTAAAGCTAAGATGAGCAATCTTAAGGATCCATACTTGGTATCCTATTAAGACAATGTGTAGGATCATTTCTGTATGTTGCTTGCTGTACAACTATATTAGAAGAGAGATGCCTGTAGATCCTCTTAAGGCTATATACAATGAAGAGGAGCGGTCTCATGGTAGTTTTTCACATGAGAATGGTGCATATATTGAGCATATTGAGTCATCTGCATCTTGGAATATATTCAGGGCTAATCTTGCAACTCAAATATTTGTAGAGTGGCAACAAAATAGAATTTGAAGAAACAATTGTCATCGTTATTGTGTTTAATATTTAGGGCTCTTAAACTTTATGTGAACATTATATGTTATGTTATTATTTCTTTTTAATATTTTTCTTACTATGTTATAATACTTGTTGTGTTATATTATAATCCTGTGTTATATCAAATTCTTGTTTAATAGCTCTTTTATACTTATTCATGCAATACAACCTGTTGGTGCAAAAATTCGCCTGCGCCGGAGAAGCTGGAGTCGAGGGAGTCGCGGTCGCCATCGAGACCTGCAAAAGAAGTCTAAACCGGAGTTGGAGTTGCTCCGGCAAGACCCTCCGATGCTCAAGTCAGTTCTCTGTCTGAACAAGAATGGAGTGCTCGAACGAAAATTTTAGCAGAATTTTGAGATAGATATTAGAGCTTAGAGAATAACGTATCTGGGGTCCCTCCTTTTTATAGGCGGAGGGTGCAATAGGCTGATGGCGACGTTTTGTAACCGTCTGTCAGTGGGCTATTCGAAGCCAGGAGGGGTCTGTCACGAAGAGTAGTGGAGCGGAATCGTGGCCATTACTGTGGCCTGCCACGTGGAGCCTGTTGTGGGGAGTGGGGCGGCGTCCGTTGTCACGACTTGCCAGAGAGTGGGGAGACTGCGCGGTATCCGTCGCAGGAAGTGGAGCAGAGTCGTGACCGTTACTGCGGCCTGCCAGGGGCGATGGAGCCGTGCAAATCTGTTGCAGAAAGTGGAGCAGAGTCGTGGCCGTCACTGCGGCCTGCCAGGGGGTGATGGAGCCGCGTGAAATCTGTTGCAGGAGGTGGAGCAGAGTCGTGACCGTTACTGTGGCCTGTCAGGGAGTCCAGGCCTGTCGGTCGAAGCTCGGTTGAAGCATCTGGCGGAGGGAGGTGGCTATCCATCTGGAAGGAGCTCGGATGTTGCTGGCGAGCCATCCACCGTTGGGTGCCTTGAGCGTTAGTACTATAGGCGAGGGCCATTTGCCATAGAAGTCGGGGGCGAAGTCCGGCTCCCGTAGGAGTCCGGACGCAGTCTGCCTGCAGTAGAAGTTGGAGGCGAAGTCCGGCTCCCGTAGGAGTCCGGACAAAGTTCACCTGCAGCAAGAGTCGAGGACGAAGTCCGACTCCCGTAGGAGTCCGGACGGAGTCTACCTGCAGTTAAAGTCGGGGACGAAGTCCGGCTCCCATAGGAGTCCGGATGCGGTCTACCTGCAGTTGGAGTTGGGGACGAAGTCCGGCTTCCGTAGGAGTCCGGACGGAGTCTATCTGCAGTTGAAGTCGGGGACGAAGTCCAGTTTCCGTAGGAGTCCGGACGGAGTCTACTTGCGGTTGAAGTTGGGGACGAGGTCCGGCTCCCGTAGGAGTCCGGATGGAGTCTACCTGCAGTTGGAGTCGGGGATGAAGTCTGGCACCCGTAGGAGTCCGGACGGAGTCTATCTGCAGTTGAAGTCGGGGATGAAGTCCGGCTCCCATAGGAGTCCGGACGGAATCTACCTGCAGTTGGAGTCGGGGATGAAGTCCGGCTCCCGTAGGAGGCCGGACGGAGTCTACCTGTAGTTGGAGTCGGGGACGAAGTCCGCTCCCGTAGGAGTCCGGATGAAGTCTACCTGCAGTTGAAGTCAGGGACGAAGTCCGGCTCCCATAGGAGTCCGGATGGAGTCTACCTGCAGTTGGAGTCGGGGACGAAGTCCGACTCCCATAGGAGTCCAAACGGAGTTTACCTGCAGTTGAAGTCGAGGACGAAGTCCGGCTCTCGTAGGAGTCCGGACGGAGTCTACCTGCAATTGAAGTCGGGGATGAAGTCCAGCTCCCGTAGGAGTCCGGACGGAGTCTACCTGCAGTTGGAGTCGGGGACGAAGTCCAGCTCCCGTAGGAGGTGGTCGATCATCGAAAAAACTTGGGTGGAGTCCGGACGGAGTCTTCTTGCTGGTCGGACACTGATAGAATCCCCGAGGGGTCACTCCTGACCCGAACTTCGGTTGGGGGGTATTTTATACCCAACACCAGTCCCCCTACTTTTGAGTTCGAGTTTCGAATGAAGAAAGTACAGAAAAATTTTCACAGCCGAAGTCGTTCCCTTGAATCCTGTGCGCGATCGCCCTCAGATATTCTGGCACTTAATGCGCGCGTGCTGGAGTCTTTTCGAATCGGGGCGATCCGAAGGGACCTTTCAAAATTTTCGCTGGCGCGTTGGCCCAGGTACGGTGCAGTAATGGCTCTGTCAGCTGCATTTAGCCTCCTGCAGTGGCAAGTGGGACACGTGGCGAGCGCGGGTCGGCCTGGGAAGATCCGCGATCATTATAGCATCGGATTTCAGGATCTATTTAAACCCGCCTTTCCGCCTACAGGAGCCTCATTCTACCTGAGAGTTCTGTCGGTGTCTGCTTTCTCTCCGAGAGCCCTGACCCTCTTTGACGTCCTCCTTGGCCCTAGGCGTTCTTCGAGTCATCCCTGTCCTCGCCCCTCTGCATCCATCGGAGTGATCTAGGTTAGTCTCGGAACCTTCATTTCTGTTCTTGCCATCTAGGTGCCCTTTCTCCTTCATTTTTCTTCTGCCGCATCCCTCTGGCTTGGTCCCCCGCAAACCTTTCGCCTCTTGTCCCGTCTGATTTCTCAAGGATCTTTAGGACCTTTGTTTGAAATGTCCTCCAGCATCTCCGCCTCTAGTGGTTCCAGGAGTTCGTCCGCCTCAGCCCTCCAGAATCCCCACACTGTAGACGAACCCATGTCTAGGGCTGGGCCTCGTCCGATTTTTGCGCCGGGGGCCATTCCCTGTTCCCTGACTCCGGATGAACTTCTATTGATAAAGGTTCAGTATGGAGTTCCTCCAGAGTACGATCTGGAGCTTCCTGATCTCGCCGACTAAGCTAGCACCCCCCCACCTGGTCATTTTAGCCTGTATCAGGAGGCCTTCCGCATCGGACTCCGGCTTCCACTTCCACCCTTCGTCATCGTCCTCTTTCGCTTTTTAGACATTTCTTTAGCCTCGGTTGCGCCGAACTCCTTTAGGTTTTTGATAGGGTTCCTCTTCCTTTGCCATGTAGTCGAGGTTCAGCCATCTCTTTCTTTATTTAGGTACTTCTACACCTTCAAGCGCCACCCCTTGGTGAAGGACTGATGGTATTTTTCCTCCAGTTTGGCAAGAAGGAGTTGCTGAAAGGTGCTTCCTCTTCAATCCACAACTGGAAGGGGAAGTACCTCTTCGTCCGATGCCCGACCTTGAGGCTGGGATTGCCCCCTTGGGGCTCCTTAAGGGACTCTGCCTGCAGGGCTCCTAGCTTGGGGGAGGACGACCTTCAGGCCGCCTGGAAACTTCTCAGTTACCCAACTCCTTCTCTCCCCAACCTTCTGAGGGAGCAGTTTTTGTTCAACATCAGTCTGAGCCCCCTGGACCCTGCGAGTATCCCATCTTTTCCTTCCTTTTCTTTTCTCCCGCTCTTCCTCTCCCTCTCTCTTTTTCTTCTTCCCTCTTCTTTTCTTTTCTTCTTTTTTTTTCTCTTTTTTTTTACTGATCTCTTTCCCTCTCTCTTCTTTTGTTTACAGGAATGGACGCTGAAGCAACACGGATGCTCGCCAAGGGCCTCAAGGCTCACAAAAGGAAAGACGCTGCGGCCTCTGGATCGACCAAGAAGGCCAGAACGGAGGAGATGAGCTCGACCACGCCTGTCCAGCCGGCCCTCGCGGTCGACGTTCCTTCAGATGCCGAACCTCCAGCTCCCCGAGCTTCTTCAAGGAGTCCCCCCGCTGAGGCTCCCGCTTTGGGGGTCCACTCCGAGGAGGCGCTAGGGGTTGAGAGGGGGAGAAGAAGAAAGTCGGTCGCCCCAGGATGAGTCACCGTCGAGCCACCGTCGAAGAGCCCCTCGGTTCCGAAGAAGAGCTGGGGGACTATCCTTTTAATGACAGGGACTTGATCAAGCGATTGATCGACGGCTGCATCCTGCCCAAAGTCATCCGGAGGATTGATCGTGCCGATCTCGAACAGCGGGTCTGTGACTCCCTAGGATCCTTTCTCGAGGTAAACAGATTCACCTTCCCCCTCCTCCTTGCTCCTTCGTTTTATTAATTTCCAACCTTCATTCTGACCTCCTAGCCGCCCTTGCAGATCGGGTATCAGCTCCTTGCCAATATCGAGGCGACGAACCGGGCGAGGAGGGACGCCATCCAGGCGGAGGAGAGTCACCGGGCTGAAGTTGCTCGCCTCAAAGAGAAGGCAGCCGAGGTAGCCTCCCTCCTAGAGGCCCTGGAGAGAGAAAAGCAAGTCCTGGAGAAAGAAAAGCAGACCTCGGAGGAGACGGCAAGGAAGGCGGAGGTCGAGGTCGCAAATTTGATGGAGCAGATCCTGGTCCTGGTCTCAGAGGCCAGGGTTCAAGCGGTGGAGGAGTTCAAGGCCTCTGTGGAGATGAGGGACCTGAATGTCAAGTTCGGCCAAGAAGCATTCATCAAGGGATTCGAGCTCTGTCAGGAGAAGGTGGCCAAGAAATTTTTTGAGCTCGACCTCGGCTTCTTGGACGAGGCATCTGAAGACGAAGCCGGTCCCTCTCCCACTGCTACTACTACCACAGCCCCTCTTCCGAGAACACCGAGCTCCCCAACTCCTATTCCAGAGGTCTGAGACCTCTGACCTTGTATTTTTTCTTCATTGCAATTTTTCTTTTCCTCCTGTCTTTAAGAAATATTTAATTAATAAAATTGAGTTTCTCCTTTTGGAGGGCTTCTCCATTCCGCTCCTCCCTTTTTTCTGTCTTGCTTTATGCAATGAGATACGCCTTGACGCCTTTATCTCCCGATGGCAGCGTCCTGCCGAAGCGCTCCCCCTGCCACAAGGGATTTCGCTGAAGTCCACAATCCGACGTCTGAAGAAGAAAGTTCATCATTTAACAAAAAGGTCGAAGGAGATGGATGGCGAGCTTCGCAGGCTGAGGAAGAGCCACTCTGAAGCCACCGCGGAGGCCACCCACCTTCGGAACCTCCACGTGAAGGGGATCATGGAGTACAGCCGGAGGAAAGCGAACTTCGAGAAGGAGCTCGAGGAACACAAGAAGCGCACCAGCGATCGATCTTGGGCTCAAGCTGTCAAGATCAGTTCTCTCAGGGTGGAGCTGTCGGCTGCACAGGAGAGGATTAGCCAGTTGGAGGGAAGCTCTTTCCGACTTCTGACACGGGTCGACTGCGATCGAAAATGGTCGAAGAAGTTCTCCGACCTTCAGCAACAGCTCCAGGATGCCGAGGTGAGTTATGATGCGTACCGGGCCGGCTGGTGGAGGAAGGTGGATGAATACAGGGGAAAGCTTAGGATGGCGACTGACGAGGTTGCCCGCCTTCAAAGGCAGCTAGCTGAAGGGGCTCAGTTTGCTTCCGTTTGGGATTCTGACGAACTCCAGTCCCTGAGAAGAACCGTAGAGGAGCTATCTGTCGCCCTTGGGGAGGAGAAGGCCGAAGCGCAGCAGTTGAAGATCCAGCTAGTGTACGAGCAGCGGGCAGTCAAGGATGCGGAGGCAGAATCTGAGATCCTGAGAAAGAGGCATCGAGAAGCGGAGAACGAAAGCCAGTGACTTCATCGGAGGTACATGAAGATATTAATGAGAGAGAAAGAATTGGAAGGAGAAGTCGAAAACTTAAGGCACTCCCTGATGAGGGCCGAAGCCGAAAGTTCGAAGTCGGAGGAAGTCGAGCCCCCTTAGGGCTCTTTTTGTCCTTCGTCCCTCTAAGTGTCTTCTTTTGTCGCTTGTCTGCTCGTTGTCGCCGTTGTTGTTTTTTATTTTTGTCTTCTTCTTCCTCTTCTTTTTCTTTCTTTTTTTCTTTTCGATCTTTCAGACTCTGTAACGCACATTTTGCTAATGAAATGAAAAGGCCTTTGTTACCTTATCTGTACGTCGTGTTGAATTGTCGTGCGCCAGACTCCTTTCATTTTTGTCCCGTGCGATGTAGATGTCGTTCGAAGGTTCTTTGTTCATCCTTGCATTAGGTCGTCATCATCGAGTTTCTTGTGCTTTTGAGTGGTTCGGCATCGACGCCGCTTGGAGGTTCCTTATCACCGCCGTGTCGATTTGCCTTTTGTTCACGACTGTAGATCTTACTTTCTCTTCCTTGAGGTTCTTTGTGCTTTTAGTGTAGTTCGACCTCCGTTTTTCGTTGGGGTAGCCCGCCGCTGTTCCTTCACATTTTTCTCCTTCTTCTCTCTCTCTCTCTCTCTCTCTTTTTCAAGGGTTCTCCCTGGCTTTTTACGGAGTCACGGTAGCGTAGAAGGGTCACCGAGGAGGTTTTCTTCTTTCTTGTCGGGTCTCAAATGGTCAGACCCCTAATTGGTGTCGAGACGAGGTTCTTCCTCTATCTCTGACGTGATCGGTTTCAGCTCGGATTAGAACGAGGTTCTCCTTCTGTTCCTAACGGGGCTGTAGGGGCACATATGGGCGCTGTATGGCCCTCCCCCCATCCGGTCTATAAATAATCGGACCTTCGACCTTGCTCATGTTAGGGCAAGGTTCTCCTCCTGTCCCTAACATGGCTGTGGGGGCACATATGGGTGCTGTACGACCTCTCCCCCCATCCGGTCTACAAATAATCGGGCCTTCGATCTTGCTCATGTTTGGGCGAGGTTCTCCTCCTGTCCTTAACATGACTGTGGGGGTACATATGGGTGCTGTATGGCCTCTCCCCCCATCCGGTCTACAAATAACCGAGCCTTCGACCTTGCTCATGTTAGGACGAGGTTCTCCTCCTGTCCCTAATATGGCTGTGGGGGCACATATGGGTGCTGTATGGCCTCTCTCCCCATCCGGTCTACAAATAACCAGACCTTCGACCTTGCTCATATTAGGACGAGGTTCTCCTCCTGTCCCTAACATGACTGTGGGGGTGCATATGGGCACTGTATGGCCTCTCCCCCCATTCCGGTCTACAAATAATCGGGCCTTCGACCTTGCTCATATTGGGGTTTGTTTTTGCCATCCGACGGGGTCGTCCCCTGTCGTTATGAGTCTATGCAAAAAAGGAAAAAATATGCAAGTCTGAAAGAAATCTTGATTTAAAGCGTTCAATACATTTACAAGTTTTCAAACCCTAGGGCTGTGGAAGGTCTGCTTCCTGTCAAGGTCCTCCAGAGATGGGTTGATGATCCCAATTGGGGGTCGATCTCTGGGCTGCTCTTCCCTCCTTGGCGGCTCAGGCTACGGCAGGGCTCTCGATCGGTCCTCTCTACCCTCAGACTGGTGTCGAATGAACCTGTCGAGCCGGCCTCGACGGATGAGCTCCTCGATCTCATCTCGGAGCTGAATGCATTCCTCCGTGTTATGGCCGTGGTCACGATGGTAGAGGCAGAATTTATTAGGATTGTGCTTCCCGGGGTGTGTGCGCATCCTTTCGGGCCTCGGGAGCTGCTCCCTGACTTCCATCAGCACCTGGGCCTTTGATGCGTTGAGGGGGGCGTAGCTGCAGAACCTTCCTAGGGGGGAGCTCCACCGAACCCGACGCTCCGGGCTTCCCTGCCTACGTGCTCGGGGAGGAGTCTGGATGCGCTTGTGCCCGGGAGGATTTCGGGATCGTGGCCGAGCTTCCCTTGGCCTTTTTTCAATTGCGGGCTTGCTCGAGTCTCCCGCCTGCCGCTCTCTCGCAGTCTCCTCATCCTTCATTCTGAAGGCTTCCTCTGCTCGGGCGTACCCTTCGGCCCGAGCCAACAGATCAACAAAATCTCTGGGTACTTCTTTTCCAAGGAGAATAAAAGGTCGTTCTTCTGAAGGCCGTCTTTCAAGGCGGCCATAGCTACCGATTGGTCCAAATTTCAGACTTCCAACATGGCGATATTGAAACGGTTGACGTAGACCCGGATGGACTCCCCCTCCCTCTGCTTGATGTTGATGAGGGACTCCGAACCCTTTCAGGGGCGCCGGCTGCTAACAAAATGGGCCACAAACTGGTGGCTCATCTGGTCAAAGAAAAAGATGGTACCCGACTTCAGCGTCGAGTACCAGTTTCTCGCCGCTCCCTTCAGGGTGGATGGAAAAGCCGGCACAGGATGGCGTCGGGCGCGCCGTGAAGCAGCATCATTGTCCGGAAGGCCTCCAGGTGGTCAACCGGGTCCGAAGTCCCGTCGTAGCTTTCAAATTGAGGGAGCTTGAAGTTTGACGGGATCGGTTCCTGCATGATCATTTGAGAAAAGGGAGGGTCAGTACAAATATCCTCACCATAGCGGGGGGTGCGTGGCGGAGCTCCTCGATCCGTCGGTTCATCTCCCGGAGCCGTTGATCCAGAAAATCCTCTCGATTGCAAGTCTCGAGGTTCTTCTAGTAGAAGGGAGGTAGGGATCTCCCGGGGGTAGAATCGTGATCCGACTGAGGGCTCTCCACCCTCAGATTTGTCCTTTCGGGGAAGACGGGGCGGCTGGCCCAAGTAGCCCGCCCTACCGTCGGATTTTGAGGTTCTAGCGACGCTCTCTCCAGTCACATCGACGGCTGCGGTTGCTGCTGCTGCTGCATGGCCTGCACAGCTTCGGTGAGGCCTCTAACCTGCTGAGCCAGTAGGTCGAATTGCTCCGCGCCAACTGCCATCGCCGGGGGAGGAAGAGGAGGCTGAAAAATTGAAGGTGAGACTGGAGCCTGAGATCTGGCCGTAGATCGTCGCGTGGATGCTCTGCGGGGCGGCATCGGGCAAAAATCTAACGGAGAAGGAGAAGAGGATGCCGGGAAAGATGACCAGAGGTGGTCCCGTTGAGTGCTCCTTTAAGAACAAGGGTACTGCGAAGGTTCAACCCCTCCTTCTAGCGCCAATCCTGTTGGTGCAAAAATTTGCCTGCGTCGGAGAAGCTGGAGTCGAGGGAGTCGCGGTCGTCGTCGGGACCTGCAAAAGAAGTCTAAACCAGAGTTGGGGTTGCTCCGGCAAGATCCTCCGACGCTCAAGTCAGTTCTCTGCCTCAACAAGAATGGAGTGCTCGAACGAAAATTTTAGCAGAATTTTGAGATAGATATTAGAGCTTAGAGAATAACGTATCTGGGGTCCCCCTTTTTATAGACAGAGGGTGCAATAGGCTGATGGCGACGTTTTGTAACCGTCTGTCAGTGGACCGTTCGGAGCCAGGAGGGGTCTGTCACGAAGAGTAGTGGAGCGAAATCGTGGCCATTACTGTGGCCTACCACGTGGAGCCTGTTATGGGAGTGGGACGGCGTCCGTTGTCGTGACTTACCAGAGAGTGGGAAGACTGCGCGGTATCCATCGCAGGAAGTGGAGCAGAGTTGTGGCCGTTACTGCGGCCTTCAGGGGTGATGGAGCCGTGCGGAATCTCTTGCAAGAAGTGGAGCAGAGTCATGGCCGTCATGCGGCCTGCCAGGGGGTGATGGAGCCGCACGGAATCTGTTGCAGGAGATGGAGCAGAGTCGTGGCCATCACTGCGGCCTGCCAGGGGGTGATGGAGCCGTGCGGAATCTGTTGCAGGAGGTGGAGCAGAGTCGTGGCCGTTACTGTGGCCTGTCAGGGAGTCTAGGCCTGTTGGCTGAAGCTCGATTGAAGCGCTTGACGGAGGGAGGTGGCTATCCATCTGGAAGGAGCTCGAATGTTGCTGGCGGGTCGTCCACCGTTGGGTGCCTTGAGCGTTAGTACTATAGGCGAGGGCCATCTGCCATAGAAGTCAGGGGCGAAGTCCGGCTCCCGTAGGAGTCCGGATGCAGTTTGCCTGCAGTAGAAGTTGGGGGCGAAGTCCGGCTCCCGTAGGAGTCCGGACGAAGTTCACCTGCAGCAGGAGTCGAGGATGAAGTTCGGCTCCCGTAGGAGTCCGGATGGAGTCTACCTGCAGTTGAAGTCGGGGATGAAGTCCGGCTCCCATAGGAGTCCGGACGCAGTCTACCTACAGTTGGAGTCGGGGACGAAGTCCGGCTCCCGTAGGAGTCCGGACGGAGTCTACCTGCAGTTGAAGTCGGGGACGAAGTCCGGCTCCCATAAGAGTCCGGACGGAGTCTACCTGCGGTTGAAGTTGGGGACGAGGTCCAACTCCTGTAGGAGTCCGGACGGAGTCTACCTGCAGTTGGAGTCGGGGATGAAGTCCGACTCCCGTAGGAGTCCGGACGGAGTCTACCTGCAGTTGAAGTCGGGGACGAAGTCCGGCTCCCATAGGAGTCCGACGGAGTCTACTTGCAGTTGGAGTTGGGGATGAAGTCTGGCTCCCGTAGGAGGCCGGACGGAGTCTACCTACAGTTGGAGTCGGGACGAAGTCCGGCTCCCGTAGGAGTCCGGACGGAGTCCACCTGCAGTTGAAGTTGGGGATAAAATCCGGCTCCCGTAGGAGTCCGGACGGAGTCTACCTGCAGTTGGAGTCGGAGACGAAGTCCGGCTCCCGTAGGAGTCCGACGGAGTCTACCTGCAGTTGAAGTCGGGGATGAAGTCCAGCTCCCGTAGGAGTCCGGACGGAGTCTACCTGCAGTTGGAGTCAGAGACGAAGTTCGGCTCCCGTAGGAGGCCGGACGGAGTCTACCTGCAGTTGGAGTCGGGGATGAAGTCCGGCTCTCGTAGGAGTCCGGACAGAGTCTACCTACAGTTGAAGTCGGGGATGAAGTCCGGCTCCCGTAGGAGTCCGGACGGAGTCTACCTACAGTTGGAGTCGGGGACGAAGTCCGGCTCCCGTAGGAGGTGGTCGATCATCGGGGAAACTTGGGTGGAGTCCGGACGGAGTCTTCTTGCTGGTCGGACGCCGGTAGAATCCCCGAGGGGTCACTCCTGACCCGAACTTCGGCTGGGGGATATTTTATACCCAACACAACCTAATATGGTAAATTATGATTATATAATTATAACATATGAGATTGTGATTGTAGAAATGAGCACCTCAATGGCAGGAGAAATATCAACAGGAAATAAAAGGACAAAGTGCATAAGAAAATGGGGTTCTACGGAGGATGCCAAGCTAGTTAAGTCATTGGTGAGTTGGTAACTCAAGGAAGTTGGAGGGCCGACAATGGGACTTTTAGGAGTGGGTATTTGCAATAATTGGAAAGGCTGATGGAAAATAAGCTTCCTGGGTATGGATTGAAAGCAACACCTCATATTGAGTCTTGGTTTAAACTTTTGAAGAAGTAGTACAATGCTATCGCAGAGATGTTGGGACCTAACTGTAGTGAATTTGGGTGGGATGACATCAACAAATGCGTGACTTGTGAGGAGGATATCTTCAAAGAATGGGTTAAGGTACATTGGTATTATAAAGTTGTTCATATTTTATTTGAAAATTTTTCTTACTTACTACATTGCCCCATCTTTTTTTAATATAGGGTCATCCAAATGCTCACGGGATGAGGAATAAGCCTTTTTTCTTACTTTGAGGACCTGACTAATGTCTTTGGAAGGGATCGTGCTATCAGAATAGGAGCTAAAGCACCTGCCGATGCTGTTGAAGAAATAGAGATTGAGGAGCGACAATTTCCACACACACCACCAACTATCAATGAGAGTCAAGAAGAAGAAAGCAATTATGCTAGTCAGAGTTTCATGATGTATACTCTACAAATGACTGCTAATACTGAAGCTACAGGTCCAAGTCGGCCAACCAAAACTAAGAAAGCTAGGTATGAGACAATTGAGATAGTGAGAGAGCTTACATGTGAGATGACTAAGGTAGGAAACTTGATGGCAACTGTTAAAGACCAAATTGGCAAATTGGCTTCATATTTTAAACATAAGTCTAAGGCTGTAGATAGAAGAATGGCAGTGGTATCTGAGGTGATGAAGGTGCAGGATCTTTCTCAAGTTGAGATTCTTAGGGTGGGTAAAAAAATTGCCACAGATCCATTGGAGACTGATTACTTTTTCAGTCTTCCAGAGGATTATAGACGGGCATATGTTTTAACTCTTTGCTTGCCTGATTTCAAAGTGGAATATAGCTAAGTCGTTGTGGGCCTTGTGCATCCATTTTGAATATTATATATTGGGTACCTTTTTGGTGAAGACCTTATTGATAACAGTGTATGCAAACACTATTTTTGGATCAACTATAAATTTATGTTTTGGATGCTAATTTCTGTTTCTTATTTCACATGATGTAAGCTGGTTACTTTTATGGATTTAGATGGTTATTTATATGGATAATAATTATTACAGTAAAATAATCTATTTTATTTAATTAAGATGGATCTATCTCAGGCTCTTAGCCAAATTGATCTGTTTCAGTTGAAATGGATAGGTTTTGCTGAAACAGTCAAGTTTTACCAAAAACTCACAGTCTTGTTTGAAAGTAGCATTAGTATTTGATTGTGGCTGATCATTATAGATCTGATGTCTCTTGGACTTTTATTTCAAATGTTATAATTTGGTTGATGTCGATAAATTTTTTATCTATAAAGTTTGTTTATATTTATCTGTTATCTCATCAGGCCTAGACTGACAAAATGACAAACAATTTGAAACCAATATATCTTAGTATAGCTATTGGTACATTGAACAAAATATTAAAATAGTAAAAATTTGAAATAAAAATTATTTGTCATTTTGTCAAACTTTTATAATCAAAGAGCATTTTGATCATTTACATACTGATACGCATATCAATCAGTAAATATCTTGTGTTATAATATGCTAACAATCAATAGCTTCAATGATGGTTTTAGTAGTTAAATTAATAAGATCAAAAGATTGTGTAAAATAAGATGAAAAGATTGATTTTCTTGAGACAAATACCATGATTATATTTAAACAAGTAGTTAGATTAGAAATCTATGTATAGCATACAAGATCAATTACTATAAA
This sequence comes from Elaeis guineensis, assembly GCF_000442705.2. NCBI lineage: Eukaryota > Viridiplantae > Streptophyta > Magnoliopsida > Arecales > Arecaceae > Elaeis > Elaeis guineensis. The sequence goes on from NC_025999.2 coordinate 87,269,536, forward strand.
TTAAAAATAATAATGATGTTCATAATTTTACAAATATATGATTGTGGAGCGTATAAATTCTCAAAAATATTATTTAAATATTATCCTTATAAGTATTAATATAATTTTATATAAATATTATCTTAATATTTATATTAATATAAATAATATAATATTTATAATATATTAATATTATTTTAATATTCATTCTAATTTAATATTTTTATTAATATTAATATAGAATATATATATTAATATTCATATTAATATAATACTGTATTTAATATTATATTATATCTATTTTAATAATATCAAGATATTAGTATTATATAAATATAATATTAATACATATATTAGTATTATATCAATGTAATAAATTATTATTATATAAATATTATAATATATTATATTATATTTATATGAATATAAATATAATATTATTATTTATATATAGTTTGAGAGTAAAAATGTATGGTCTCATATATATTAAGGGTATAATAGGTATTTTATATAGTTTTCTCAGGAAGATAGATATTCAACCAAACATAAGCACTATGGAATATGTCACTCCTCATGACCAACCAAACATGTCAAAATTATATTCCTAAGAAGTAACTTCTGGAAAGTAGAAAAATTCTTCCTGTGAATCAAACAATCCTATATTATTCTGTATTCTAGATGGCAACAGTCTGCAGGCAAGTAAGACTACATCTATTGCTCATTGTTTGCACGTTGTTAGTTGGTCGTCTTTTGAATATGCAGTATTTGTGGATGTTATGGACAAAGCTGATTTCGTTTTTAAGTATATAGGGATGCTTCTCATGATGTATTTTTGGGTATATTTGTGAGATTCTACATCTTTCTCTCCTACTTCTGTGTTATTGTCTACCTGCTACAGAATCATCTACAGTCAGGAAATATGGAATTCTATTTCACTGTTTTAGCTTGCTCCCGAAATCGACTTCAAATGTTTCATTGCTCCAACCTGCTCATTATACAGTTATGGATTCTAACTTCTATGGATATGAATCTGCTTTTTCACAGTCTTATACGATTTTTTAAATGAAGTTTTCTACTATTATATTTCTACACAGATTTTTTGGATTCTCACAATATTATATATATATATTTTTTTTGAAGCTTCATGAAAAAGTTGCTTTTTTAACATCTATATTTATTTCCATCTTATAAGCTGCGGTTGCTTCATTCTTCGGCTTGCGTTTTGTTTTTGCTTTGCAGACTTTTTTATTTTTGTACCTAAACATTACATTTGCCATAGTTAATAAATTATCTCACATTTTTTTTATCAAAAAAAAAAAATCTAAACATCATTTACACATCATAGCTAGCCTTAGCAAACCAAGTTAAAGGTATCACTGTAGTTTGATTGAGGTCGTATCGAATCATCAAAATGACCCACAACTAAACCCAGGAACGGTGCTTGTTGCATGTAATCTTTTCGCTACCGTTCTCCCAAATCAATCGCAGTGCAAATCGAAAAGTTTTTTTTTTTTTACTTCAAATAATTTCAGGAACAAAAAACAAAAGAGTAAACCCTTCTTACGGTATGTTTAGGCATTCTCCTATCTCGTGCCTCCCAAGCCGCCTCTATCTATATATAAGCGTTTCTCCGGCCCTCTCCTCGCGGTTCCTCTCGGAACTCTGAGCCTGCCCTTCGGAAATCGCTTCGCTTTTACCCGCTGTAGAAGAAAAAGAGCGCACTCCTGGGTCTCAATCTCTCCGCCCGGATCTCCTCTCCTAGGCCGCCCCCTCCCGGCCGGTACTCTGGCCTTTCAGCCAGGTTCCCCTCTTTCTTTGCCCGGTTCCTCTTTCGGGGTTTTGTTTTGATCGGCCCTTAACTTCCTTCTCGTTGGATCAGATCCTCATCCTCCGGTCGTTGGAAGAAATCTTTACATGAATCGAGGCTGTTTCGCGGTAATAGACCTCGATGATTTCTTGAATCGAAGGGTTTGATCTCCTTTTCACGTTCCCCTACCTGTGATTGGGTTTGGGACTCCTAGGGCATCTCAAGAGGACGGGAGGAGCTTGGTCCGATCGCTAGATTTGTTAAAGACTGCACTTGTTGATTCTGGACTGGGTGAGAGATGCCGCGGACGGTATCTCGATCTCCTTCGTACAGGAGAAGGCGCTCTCCTTCTCCCTGGTACAGCAGCAGGAGAAGCAGAAGGGATCGCAGCCGCTCTCCTTACTCTTATAGGTGATCTCGCTTGAAATCACAAACCTACAGCGTAGCCTTTTCTTTCTTAGATCTAAATTTCCTCTTTTTCTAATGCATCTTGTTCCGCAAGATTCCAGCTTATGTCTGTGTATACCTTTCTGCTTCTACTTCATAAGAATACATTGTATGAAGGAAGATTGAATGAAAGCAAATTTTGTTTCATCCTGTCGGAGCATCAATCCACATGTAAGACTGATTGCTTGATCGAGTTAGAAGTTCTTACCAGGCTGCAGTTATCCATTGTTCGAGTGGTATATGATATCTTCTTGCAGTCAGAATGGAAAATAGTGATTATTTTTTGTTTTTATAAATTAGAGTGCTGAAGGTTTTCTGTTAAGTGTAGAAATATATTTCCATTGCTAAAAGCATAGTGATTGTGGCTTTGACTGGTGCTTGAACACGATTTTTTTTCTTCTTTTTTTTTTTGCCCCGAAAAAGGTGGTGAGTATTTGGGAGAGTCCTTTATAGATGCATGTTGGTCTCCAAAACTGGTTATAATGTCAGAAAGCATTTTTGTATTGGTTGTTTTGGTTTGATTATTTCCTGGTGTTTGGTTGAAGCTTGTTCAGAAAGCATTTTTGTATTGGTTGTTTTGGTTTGCTTATTTCCTGGTATTTGGTTGAAGCTCGTTCATAGAGATATTTGGTTAACTTGGTGCTGCAGAACAGTGCTATTAATTTCTTTAATGAGATACAGAGGTTGCAATCATTTCCTTTGGCTGAGACTAGTTGAGACAGACAAATTGTTGGTTTCATGCTTGTGTTATGTCAACCAGTTCAATGCTAGTTAGCCTGCACTGGTTCTTAAGTTGCTATTCCCATGATCTTGAATGACGTGGATCAACACATTTTTGTGTGACCACTGATAATTCTAATGAAGACGAGACAAATAATTCACAAGGTGAACAATAAATCAGTTTGCTGAACTTTTTTGTTCGAAATCATTTCAGACTGCTTCTCCGAGTGATGTTTTCCCAAATTGATTCTCTTCTAATCAAGTGTGTTTTGTTCAATCTCGTATAATATTCTCATGAATTACAACTGTATCAAAGTAATTAGTTTAATGCCTCCATGGATGATCATTTGCTGTCTCTTAGATGAACGATGCTGAAAGTTGAAAGATGATGATCAGTGTGTTGCAGCTCTGTTACCATTGTCATCATTGTTGTTATTACTGTTTCAGATATGGTGAAAGGCACCACATCCTTATGAAGAAAAAGAATGTCATGATGAAAATGGTCATAATCACCAAAACTTTTCTTCTTAATAACAACCCAGCTGAAATTATTATTATCCATATACACCAGGATGCACCACATTTTTTATGGTGGTAATGGATGGCTTGAAAATAGTAGTCATGATTATGTAATTATTTGCTTCTTCATAATAGCCTCGCTGAACTTGATTTATCAACTTGAAAATTAGCAGACTTAATACAATAAGAACTGGAATTCTGAATGTGGGACAACAATATTAAAATTGACTCCCTTTTTATGGTTTATTTATCCTGGTTTGATTATTCTTGCCTCTTCTATAGAGGAGAATGAGATTTTAGATGGTGCTCTCGAGGGGGTTTACAATAACTAGCTGCATGATTGTGTTTTGCAGCCCAGCAGATGCACAGTAGTTTGAACATGATAATCGTGCTTTACTTATGGAATGGGTTGGTCTGTTCTTATGCAGTTTGTTTTATATATGTTATGTAGTACCCACATGTTTTCGTCTTTTCGAGAAAGTAATAGTTGTATTTTTTCCATGTTTAATGCCACGGTATAGTAATCTGATTGATGATCTTGTAATGATATTGATCTTCGAGGTCTTGCAGACAGTAGCTATGCAGTTTATTCAGTAGCAATCATACTTCAGTCACAATTTTGTTCACTTTGTCGATGGTAATAATCTCTATCATCCTACTTTAACAATGTCAGCAACTCTGTAGGACTTCTAACAGTGCATGAGATTAAAGAACCTTTGATGTTTGATTAACCATATGCATATGATTATGGGATTAAATCTAACATGAGTTCTATCTTCTCAAAGTTGTAAATGCTATTTATTACTGGATATATATGCTGTAAAAAACAAAATTTTGTAAGACTTTATGTTTTCGCTGCCAAAAAGAAAAAAGGACCCTTAAAAGCAGGTGGTGAATGCTCATGGTTATCCTTTGGTTGCTTGATTTGGACTTACAAGAGTGTTTTGGTAAAAGATGGAGCATACACAGATAACACTTAACAATGCTTGAGGTACCTGTACATGATATATTGTAAGTCAACTAGTCTAGTATTATCTTGTAGTTGAAATAAGACTTTGTCTTTCTTATTATATGTTTCAAAGATTCTCTACACTTTCCTGATAATGTATTATTTTATTTTTTTAGGAGAAAAAGTCGTTCTCCTTCCCCAAGATGGCGTAAAAGCCGTTCTCCAACCCCTAGGAGGCGCAAAAGTCATTCTCCATCACCAAAGCGGTACAGACGGCGAAGCAGGACCACCACAAGGTCTCCCATAGACAAGTCTCGAAGCCCTAGTCCTGGGTCAGTAGAGCGCCAAAATTCTATGGAGAAACAAAGAAGGGAAGAAGAAGAAAAGAAGCGGTAAATTCTTTAGCCCTAGTCGCTTGGGTTGAGTCTGGATTACAAGTCTGGGCCAGTTCTATGGTTGGATCTTATAGGTTGTTGACGTTGGACATGTAATTACCCAGATTACTTGCAAAAATATGGAGAAATTAGTCAGAGTGGCTTTTCATTGCAAAGAAGCAATTGAAATCAGGGGTATCAAAGGATGATCCCAAAAAATGAAAATTGTCGGGCAGGAATGGAATCGTTTCACGGATAGGCTACCTATAAATGACCTCAAGAAATGAGGGTTATTCTAGTTGCTTGGTGGACATCTTATTTAAGAATGCATTCTACTGTAAATACATGTGCATCATTTATCACTACAGGATAGATGAAGTAAATACATGCGCATCATTTATCACAACAGGATAGATGAAGTAAAATCACAGAGACTTGAAATCAGGTGGCCATAAACCTGAGAGATCGCGATGTGTAAGAAGGGGAAGTAACATCTTTGAATCATATAGGAAATAAAGGGTATTGTGTGATGCATCATCTTTGTTTGTTTATGTTGAAATGCTTGCATTGGAAAAAATGAAATTGTCATTTTAACTGTTGTAGGTTAACATATGACAAGTAGAAAAACTTCACTATCTGACTTTTAAGCTTTTAAACTGCTCTTGCTTTAATGAAATTTGTACTTTCAAGCCACCCATTTTACGTAAAAGAAGTAGGAAATCTATTGGGTTAGAGTTTGGCAACCAGTTAATGTGGAACAAGAGTTACTTTTGAACAATCATATCACAATAATATAAGTTGCTCGTCTATGTGTTGTCGAGGCGGCTCAGGATTTAGTTTGGACTGCCTCTAGATAGTATGATGATGGTGGTTCTTCAGTGTAACGGTCAGTGGCTCATAATAGTGGTTCTTCAGTGTCACTCTGAGTGGTGCTCACTTTCCTGTCATATGTAGTAAACAGTTGAGGCATTTAGCTATCATTTTTTTTGCGCTACAAACAAGCGAATGCGACACCCTGTTTTCTGTGCTTTGCATTTAAGTAGTTAGAATTTGATAGTGCGAGAACTGTGCTTTAATGTGAGAATTGAAGTGCTTACATGATTAGTTTTAAACCTGCCACAGGTTACTTGACATTCTTCTCCACAGGCTTTTCTGAAGGAAGCTACTGCTATAGTTCCACTTGTTATATTTGATGATGCAATTGGTGCCTCCTTTATCTACTGTTCACCAGTTTGAAAACTCATTTGTTTGGATCTGGATTCTTTAGAGGTATGCCTAAAAAGCATAAGCTTGTATTTAATATTACGATGATGGACGGGAAGGAAGGCTTAGCTGGTCATGATAATCGAAGCTTATCGTACTGCTTGCTGATATAGTTAGGGCTTTTTGTCTGGCCTCAAAGACATGTTTCCACATTGATCTCGGCGTTAATTTGTCAAAGGACAGTTCTTGTCTAACATGTTGCTTTTCCTAACAGGCGTCAAAAGGAAGCAGAACTAAAACTATTAGAAGAGGAAACTGCTACGAGGATTGAAGAGGCTATTAGGAAAAAAGTTGAAGAGAGTTTGAACTCTGAGGAGGTCAAGCAAGAAATACAAAGACGGATTGATGAAGGTCGAAAAAAGCTGCTTGATGAGGTTGCAGCCCAACTTGAGAAGGAAAAGGAAGCAGCTCTTGCGGAAGCCAGGCAGAAAGCGGTAAGTATTTTGTATGAAAACAAGCTTTATTGTGCACTTATCAACTTTACATACAAATGTTTTTTTTTTTTTTGATTGTTTTATCATCTAAATTCTCTGTTTTAGCGGGCATGAAATGCAAATGTCAACTTTATACAGGTTCTGAATTAGTTATGATCAGGTGGGATGCATGTTGGCTTGTACTAACTGGTCTTGCCTCTAAATTGGATATATTCCTGCTTGAGCTTTGCCGGCATTCAAATGTTCTTATGTCTATATACTAAATTCTGCTAACAGCTTTTAGCCTTTGTATCTTGTGATCTGAAATTTAAGAGTGAGCTTGTGTAAAATCTTAAAATAGATAGATAGATTACATTCTTGACAACTGCTTCCTCTATCTAAACTTGTCATTTGGTTGTTGGATGTGTTTTGATTTGGGGCTTGCAGGAACAAGAAAGGAGAGAGAGGGAGGAGTTGGATAAGATGCTCGAGGAGAATCGGAGAAGGGTGGAGGAGGCTCAGAGAAGAGAAGCTTTGGAACAACAGCAGAAAGAGTTGGAGCGTTATCAGGAGTTGGAGCGGCTCCAAAAACAAAAGGAAGAAGCTATGCGAAGAAAGAGAATGGAAGAGGAAGAAGAAAGGGCAAACCTGATGAAGCTGTTGGGTAAGAACAAGTCTCGTCCCAAGTTATCATTTGCATTTGGTTCAAAGTAACTGCCTGAAATGTCTGGCATTTATGATTTAAACGAAGCGATAGTTATGTAATTTGTCTTTGTTGGTCTCGTACCTGCTTAATTGGTGAGTCATGGGAGCTAAGTGAACGATGTACAATTTGTTTCTTGCTTAGGTATTATTATTTAGCCACTTGTGAACTATTGTTATAAAAATCCCATCAAGTCTTCATATTTCATTTTTTTTCCCGTTCGTTTTGCTTCTGCTTTGTATGCCTACTTTCTTTGCCAGGGTTGACTTGTATGGAGTCTTGTGCTTTTGCATTCTATTGCAGTTAGGATTTCCGCTCTCTTTAACTCTCAAGAACTGTGTTAAGACTGAAGATTTCATTGAAGAATAGATACGGCGGACTCGAGAGTTCTTCATTTTTTACTTTAGGATTCATTTTTACTTCATTTTGGACTGAAAATAATTGCCTTCAATAGGGATGGCAATGGATTGGATTTGGATTAGATCGGTCAATATTTGTATGTCTTATCATGAAAAAATTCATTTCATATCCATTCGTATCTATCTCATTAGGATCGGATATTTCTGTCTTATCTTAGACCGGATTGAGTTCGGTCTCACAAGAATCTTTCCAAACAGTCGGTCTCACAAGAATCTTTCCAAACCCTACAAACCACATGCTCCAAGATTAAGCTCTCAAACCTCAAGAGACCAACTCATTGCTGCAACTGCACGAATCCTATGTGCTTGAGAAGAAAACCCAGATGAAATCTATGGAATCTAGGAAACCTCTTGATCTCCCTCGGGTGCTCTCCTTCTCAATGGATCTCCCAAAAAGAGAATGAAATGAAGAGAAAAAGAGTCCAAAAAAAATGATAAAAAAAATCTTATTTTTAATTTTGTTTTTTTTTGTTTTTGTTGATTTTTTTTATTTTTTTTTATTTTTTTTTATTTTTTCATCCTTAGAAGTTTTAATCAACTGGGAGGTTTGGAGCGGAACGGGAAGCTTAGACGATGGGGTATTATATATATATATATATAAAAGAGTTTAAACAGTATATATACATTTCTAATCTTCAATCGCTCCACTTACATTGGGACCACAGGAAAATGATTGATGAACAAAAATTATATGTGGTGGGCACTATAAAATAGCATATGGGGTAGATTTTATAGTTTGTTATATTTTTTTTAATATCAATTTTAAAGAATAAATTTAAAAATTAAAATTTTTTTATTAATAATTATTAATCTCATGATTAAGGTATTTTTTTCTTCTTCATTTTAGCACATATTTTTTAGCGATACATATTATATGACCATCTAATATACATTAAATATATAATCAAGTGATACATACTATAAGCTTTTTTGATATATACCTACAGTTAAATTGATATGTAGTTTATCGAATTTAGTATTCACAGTACATAGTACATGACTATTGATACATATCTAACAAAATATTCATTCGACATTTCAATACACACCTTAAAGTAAAGCGATATACAGTTTTCAAAATATAGCACTCATCAGTATACAAAACATCAGCAAATGATACATACTAGACGGCGTATTGATACATATCATAATTTTTTTTGATATACACCTAGTAATGATCCAATACACACCTATAGATCAATTGATATATAATTTACCGAATTTAGTATCCATTAGTATACAGTATATGGTCAGTTAATACATACCTAACAAAATATTTATCCAACATTGCAATACACACCTCGAAGTAAAATGATATACAATTTTTTAGATATAAAGATTTGGAAAAGAAAAAAAAATTGGAAGAAGAGAAAGAGACTCGAGGAAGATCTCATAGATAGAAAAGATGATGCCATGGAATTTAGAAGAAAAGAAAGAAACCCGGAAGGAAGACCTTACGTAAGCTAATAGATGGAGAGACTTGATGAGAAAAAAAAAAGATATGGACAGTCACAATGAAATATTGAGAGCCATGAAAAAATTTGGACTACAAAAAAATCAGATCCATCGGAAGTGATCATTATGAAGCTAAGAAGACTTGCCCAAGAGCCCCTCATTTTGGAAGGGAACTCTCTTGTTTTGGTTCAACATGGCTGCCGAAATGATCCACGATCATATTGTGCTCGAGAGAACTACATTCCATGCACCCCGCTGAGCAATAGCGGCATCGCGCCTGAACTAACGAGAGCGGGTACTCGTTTTAAGAACAAACCACCAACATCAATTTTGTTATGTGCGGGCAACGGGGTCCTGCTAGCTTTGTTGTACCAAGGATGGACGTTTCCCAAGTCTGGTGGCGTGAAAGGACAGCTTCCCATAATTAAATTCTCCAGGGAAGATATGGCTCTCATGCACAACGAACCACCATATGAATCTCCTGAGGGACTTGCTAAAATACGGCTTACCGGTCCTTACACATTCTTTTATAAGTAATTTTTTATGCATCATAGTGTAAAAAAAATATACCATTCTATCTAATTGATCATATAGCCATCATTTTTCAACATGCATTTAATATATGTAGATTCATTTTTTCGTTTGAAATTTTGAATGATGAACATATTCTTTTTTTCTGAAAAAAATTATGACATCTTGTATCATATTATGACATCCTACAGTCAAATTATAACTTTCTACACACAAGATATCATAAAGAAGAGAGAGTTATTTTCGTCATTTAAAAAACTCATAAATTTTCAAGACAAAAATGCCCTTATCTCTTTATAACTTTTGAAAGAAAATTTATGACATATACAGAAAATCATAATTTGACTACAGAATATCATAATTTTTTCAGAAAAATAAGATATTTTCGTCATTCAAAATTTTAAACGAAAAAATAAAATTGCAGCATTAAATACACTATTAAATATCGTTAGAAAGTAGTAGTTACGTACTCTAATATGATTAGGTAGTGCGCTCCACATCAATTTTATTGCATTGGACACGGTGCACAAAAACTTTCTCTTCTTTCCATTTAAACTCCAACATCCTTGCTAGGTTAAGAGCCCACATTTAGTCAAATCATCGTGATCATCCCATCCTTAGCTTCAAATCACAGATTAGCATTGATACCATTTATAATGATCCAAGACCTCACACAAAGGCTATCTAGAATGCAATATTTGGGTTCTTTGGAATGGTGTTGCCAAATTAGAGGTCCAAATCTAATCAACCCCAATTATAGACCGTGATTGATCATGGTCAGTCTCAAATCTGCAATATCCCCTAGCCTACATGAAACATAATGGACTGAGTCAAATACAATGCAAACAAGATGTCATATTACTTGAGTATAGAATAACTACAATGTGACACTTAGTTCCAAATCAAGACCCTCATATGAAAACAACAGATGCAGGGGTCTAACATCTCAATGTAAGACTTGATGCTGGTAATATTTTAAACTCAAAAGCCAAAAAAGAAAAGCAAATACAACCTCCAAACACGAGTCAACACAATGCAAACACAGAATATAAATTTTACTGAAATACAGAATACCTTAAATGTGTGACCTAGTTGCTACACCCTCCTACTGCATCTCAACAGGGTTTGGACTGGTATTACCAGTTTCAGACAGCTTGGCTGTATCACCATCAATCCTTTCATGGACTTCAAGGACTTCATCCATTAGCTCATCCTCAGCGGCTATGTCCTCCACATCCTCTTCATCGTCATTGCCACCTGGAATCCTCCGTGTCTTGGGGCCATGTTCCAGCTTGTGTGTCTCTAGCTCCTTGTCCATTGTCTCCTGCAAAGTCACCAGATTGTTTGCTCTCCTTGCATTCCGAGCATTCTGCCACCTTTCCAGCTCCTTCTCGACATTTGAAATATGCTGCTCCTCGATTTGCTTTTGGTATTCTGACAACTCAGCTCTTCGTGCTGATTTCCATTCAAGAAAAACCTGTAGATTCCATCCAATTTGTTCCTTACCAATGAGATATGCTGATCCTGAATACTACTCGACCTCCAATGTATGTATAATAAGATTTTGCCATGTACAAAGATTTCCTTTCTAAAGACCATCAGATGGTCTAATGATAAACCATATCTCCGAAGTATGGGAAAGGAAAGAAGAAAAGAGAAGTGCATAGAAAAAGGAAGGCATTTCTTTTTTTTTTTTCAAAAAAATAAGTAAAAGAAGAATCGTCATTGATACAATGCATTATGTGGATTGGTCGCCTCGGTCAGTCACCTTATCCCAATAGAGGTAATGTCTTTCCTCACAATGTTGGGAAAGCAATAGAGGTAATGTTTTTCCTTACAATGTTGGGAATGGGAAACAATGGACAATTTATAAGTTATCAGAAAAGAATGCTCTAATTATCATCATCCTGAAAGTACTGCATACAAGGTCATTCGTGTGCCCAGCTTCACGGTGTGCGTAACAAAAAATGGAGTGAGATGCATGCAGTGAGAAAAGGCAAAGGTTTGCAGATGCGAGGGAGCATTAACATCATACCTGTTGTTTGTGCTGTTCAACAATAGCAGGATCATCAACCAATGGTTTGGCCGGCATGTAATATATTGGGGGTTCTGCCTCAGTCCTAATAAAGATAGCAAAAGGAAGTTAAAGCAAAATCAATATCTACAAAGTAGTTTACATATGGCACAAAAGACATGCATCAGAAAAGCTTCCAGTCACATCGAAGGTTTAACGCTATGCATACAATCAGAAACTTATCTGCTTCAACTAAATTGTCAATATGGACACTTTTGGGCCAAAAATAAAAATAACCTGCAGTGCATAAGGAAATTCATAAGTTAATTCCAAAGGCGTTAACTTATGCGCATTAACAGAAAATATTAAAAGTTGACTGATAAGAGCAATGAGAAAAAGATAAATTTACAAGGAAGGTAAGTAGAAGATAACTGAAGAAAAAAGTGACAAACTGGTAAAAGACTTTTACAGCATAACTCGTACCTTACAAAATTGGACAGCTTCTTATGATGCTCAGCCCAGAGAAGAAAAAGCAGCTCCAACTTCTTTCTTCTGCCTTAGCAGCGACACGAGCTCTAAGTGTCTGGATTGAAAATATCATGATCCAGTAAAGAAGTCAAAGATAGGCAGGCAAATTCCATAATCTATGCTACAGAGTGAAACGGATGATCAGGATGCAGAGTAATCACCAGATCACGCCTGCGTTTCTCTGCAATTTGTTCTCGCTCTTGTTGCCTTAACCTTTCACTTTCCTCACGTGCCTTTTGTTCAGCCTGCATGCAGTGAATAAAATATAAACAAAAAGCACTAGACCTTGTGTTTATCTACCTAATCCAGCAAGAAGGATCATAAAAGATTTCTACTTATAGCCATAATGTTATGTACATATGTATGCATGTATGTATGCATGCATGTACTGCACATACGTAACATGCAATCTTGGATCACTTATTTCATGCTTTCATGATTCACTATATTGGCATTTAGCAACTCAAAAAGAATCAGCATCAATATAACGTTAGAAGAATAACCAGAGGTGCACCATGTAACTCCGATAATACAATCAAGATAACAGATACAGCAATCCCAAGATAGTATACAACTTGAAAAAAAACCCAAATTCTTCCCCCACTCAAATGAAACTTCTATCCATAAAAGAGACCCTCAACGAGGCATGAGTCCCTTCATTGTTACACAAGCGTTATAGTTTTGCTTGAAACTTCAAAATCAGAACATTTCAGTTTCAGCAAGAATTAATCCAAAACAAAGGCGGGTTTCAAAGTTTCGCCTAAATTTTGAAGGTAAAATATCAAATTGTATATGTCAGTTATTCAAGCTAAATTTTTGCCTTTTGATTTCAGCTTTTCCTAGGACATGCAAGCATTGTGATGCTAGTAAACAGAAAGAAGAGTATTATTTTTCCATATAAGTTTGCTATCCTAGAACTGAAATCTCATAGCCATTTGAAATATAAAATGTCAGAGTACCATCAAATAATATAGTAATATGTTAAACTCTAAATTTGATTTTTTTTCAAATTTTGTAAAAGATTCAATTGTTTCCATGAAAAACAAGATACAGAAACAACATAACATACTTCAAAATGATGTCCAATTTGTTTTCTTTAATTCTTTAGATCCATATTATTTTGGCTCCCCGGATTAAGTTAATTTTTACGAGTTCTTTATAATACTCAACTGAAATGGTTGAAATTACAGTAGAAACTAGAACTGATTTAGTCTGGCTAAGACTGAAAGTAAAGCAAGTTTTTGGAGCTTGATTGCTTATGTGGATTACTTACCCTAATATGGTTTTGGTAATGGAGTTTTGTCAATTTGTATGATCTTGTATCATCGTTAATATAAAAGACATATAGAAATGAGGTTTTCCTGCTTCCAACAAAATAAATTACACAGCATCATGACTTGTACCCATTATTCAAAGTTTTTAGCACATCATTCTAGGATTATTTGATGAAATTTGTCTATATAGGGACACCTTAACTAGAACATATCCTTTCTTTGCTATTGTTGATTGCTTATGCCTGATGTGGTTTGGTGATAGGGATATGCTGAATTGCAAGCAGTCAATATTGTTCTAAGAGACAAACAAGGCTTTTCATGCCTACTTCCTGACAAATAATTTGCACGGCATCATGATAAAATATCTTAAGGATTGTTTATTGTTGTTTTAATGGCATGCAAGGTTTATTTATGCCGCTAAGCTGCATGTGGATGCATGCTAGCTAAACAGAGGGTAGCTAAGCTTAACTCTGGGTATCCATCCCTCACTTATCCACTTATTCCTTGTCTTAGCTCTGGGTATCCATCCCTCACTTATCCACTTATTCCTTGTCTTAGCTCTGGGTATCATCCTCATTATCCACTTATTCCTTGTCTTAGCTTGGTATCATCCTCATTATCCATTTTCTTTCTTAGTCTGGTATCCATCCTCACTTATCCACTTATTCCTTGTTTGGTTGAGGCTTGAGGGCTGGTGGGATCAGTTGCAGAAAATTGTGAAATGATAAAAAAGAGAAAGGAGAGCTCTGTGGGTTAAAGTTAATTCACCCCTATGAATGAAATAGCTTTGCCCGGTAAACCAGATTTTTGGTTCCTTGGCCAGACAAAAGAAGGCCTTGTTTGAGTGATTGGTGGATAGCCAGCGGATAGCCCAAATTCATCTGGAATCCAAAGTGGGTATAACAGAGAATTATTATCCCTTAAGTGTAGAATAGAACATAACTACCAAGTACTTGCTGGATGCCAAATCTAATGAACTTGTTAATTTGTCCGCGCACCTGTTATTAAATAATCATTGAAACAGAGCATCAACAGCTAAACATATTCTATGAAGATGTTGGGAAAGTAGCACATATGCTCCATATAAAGGTTGATGGAATGAAGCAACATAACTGTAACAACACAACAGCATTTTGGAGGAAAACTACATGACATAGCAAATCTTTACTTTACCATTTTAATAAACATACTCTACTTAATATAACACATTGGTCATATCATTGAAAATGGAAGCATAATTTTGAGACTAAAATTAAAGAAAAATCACCAGAGAGATTTTGTGGACATTGTTTTTCCAGTTTCTATCTATTGTAACTATGAAGTAATAAAGAAGTTTTAGCACACATCCTATACCCAGTGCTATGCACCTCAGGTTAATTATTTCGTTTCAAGCAGTGGAACTTTACCAATTTCTTTTTTGAGAGGATCATTTCGAGTTGCAAGATAGAAAAAACACTAAAAAAACCCTTTATTATGATTTCCATTTGAATTAGGATTTCAGGTATCAAAAACATCCATAAGAGGCACAAAACTGAAACAGACAAACTCCAACCAATAGAGGTTAGAAGTTACTAACCCTTCGTAAGGAATCTGACCTACGCATGTATGCCTCTGTTGCTGATAATTGCTTGTCCTCTTCACGAAATTTCTGGATCAAAAAGACGTCAGAAATCAATTAACTAAAGTCTAAAGCTCATGAGTTTTATGAAAGAAATTGCAACAAAATGACACAAAAAGTCTTCTCCAAAATTTACAAATACACGTAAAGTACAGAGATCAGCTCATTAAAAAATTTTAGTGCATTTAACATAAAAAATGCAGAATCAATGCCATGAGAAATTTCATCATGTAAATAAGAAAAAAAAAGGCCTAGGAGGCACATAAGAAATGCTTCAAGAGAACACACCGATGATCTTCATTGCTGATAATATCAAAAATTAGGTACCTAGCTAGGATGGCAGTTTTCCCAAATAAAAGATTGTAACTGAAAACCATAAGCAGTTGACTCACTGGCTGACTAGCTCAACAAATATCTTCAAAGATGAAACCCAACCCCAACCTGACACGACCCAACGCTATGCTACTCCTATCAGAATGGAGTGCCAAAGTTCAGACGAAATATCATTAAGATGTGACTCCATAGTTCGTTAAAATGAGTGAATTGTGACATTATCAGGTGGTTGGAGCCGAAAACTGCATGGTAGCTATTTATGGTGAGGGAAAGGTGATTCTCACCTCTCAACTTTGATGAGCATTAAGTGCAAAGGGACTGCACATTGCACATGGGAATGCAGTAGTGCTATCATTTGCTTCTGATGAAGCAAGAACGGCCATCTAGATAAATTATAAAAGAAACACCTAAGCAAGTACATGTATCAGAAATTAAGACCACCTAGGTAGACTTGGGAAAGGAGATAGATCCCAAGTATATAACCTTGGCCCATGAATTATTGGATTCTTCTAGAATTAACCTTCAATTGTATTACACATAAAACTGAAGTTATTTGATCTACATAGTTACGTTTCTTGCACATCTTACAATTGTCATCACCAAATTTCCAATAAAATAGACACTGAAGTTGAACTTAGGTGTTCTAGTCACAAATTCACACTGAAGTTCAATTTTCAAACATCAGGTTAAAAAATTATGCATTTTATATATCTTTTATAGGAGGAAGACATAGTAGGAGCTTTGCTTCTACCAAAAAAATGGAGAAAATTGTAAGGTCACTAAAAGTTTTACGGTAAGCAGCTTGTTAACTGTAATTTCATATTCTTCACACAGAATATGAAATCACTTGAAACTCAATCATTTATTTTCTAGTTATAAAATCACTTTAAACTTGATCATCTATTTCCTAGTTTATTTGTTCCTCTACATCAGACTAAAACTTTGCTACATACGCATGACAAACATGATACATCAAATTTCATGCATCTCAATCTTGTGAAAATTTTATCATTAAAATCTTTTTATACCCAAACAACTATACAATTTTTTTTTCCAATGAAATCTAAGCCATCTACACTCCCTTAAGTAAAGATTCATACAGAAACTCAGTTGCAAAAATTTGTACCGGTTCAATATCATATCCTTACAATCAGGTTTCTTTAAGATTTGTAGCTTTGTTGGATAACATATATATATATATATATATGAGATTGGTCTCCTCATGACCAGATTTGGGATTGGATCCAGCCAGTTCCCCAGCGATTGGATGGGTGTGGATCTCAACCCCCTAATATCTTGTTCCATTGTCATGAAAGGGAAAAAAGAAAGAACGAAAGATATCACATAGGAAGGAGGTGTATGGATCTCCATCTCTCCATGTTACCTTCACCCATTCTCCCTCTCTTCCTCTCTCTCCTTTCACTGCAATCCCTTTCTCTTCTACTACTCTCTCCACCACTCTCCTTTTCTCAGAGATCTGCCTCTCCCCTCCTTGAGATCTCTTTCTACCTCCATCCTCTCTCTCATGTTCCCTCTTCTGCCTCCCTCTCTCCCTCCTGCCTTTCTTTTCTTCTCTATATCTTTCTCTCTAAAATCTCTTCTTTGTTTTGAAGTTGATTTCTTCTAACCTTATACCAATATCTTTAAGGAAAACCTAGACTAGTAGAAGAAAGTTCTTTAAGGAGCTAAGGACCATAAACCTACTCCCTGCTATGCTGTTTCTAGTATCCCTCCTTCATGTACAACATAAGGAGATAACTTAGCAAGGAATAAATTATTAGGTTTTATGAAGCTAGATTTTGTCTTTGACTTCTTGCTTTCCATATTTGAGTAAACACTGGGCAAGCAGAGATTAAGAAATACATGGCAATGATAAACATTAACCTTGAAATGATAAAGACCAAGTCCTGAATAATAAGCATTAAAGTTGCGAAAATCAGCAATAAAAATCGGGCAATGTGATGGTTAGGTCATGCCTGCTTGGAGGTAAAGAGCAATGAAGAAGGGCAAGGAGATAACTTAATATGAAATAAATAGTTAGGATTAGGTAATAAACAATAACATTACCATTGTAAAGACTTGTAGTCTACTAGATAAGCAGAAAAAATGTGATCTCATCTCTCACTTCCTGCTTTCCAGATTTGGCTAAACACTTAGCATGCAATGACAGACCAACACAGCTAGGACAAACAGTAATCTTGAAATGATAAACACGAAGTCTAGAATAGTAAGGACTACAGTTACAGAAATAAGCATGGCCAAGAGAAAAAAAATTTTATACCGTCGTAGGCCAAGTGACTGGTCTAGATAGAAGCAATTGGAATATACTTGTTCTTTATTAGGTTTTCTTTTACATGAGATTGATATAAAGGTGATCACTTGGTCACTATGGAATCCCAATCGACTTTACCATTCAAGCCAAGGATCTTATACACACAACTTATGAGATCCTAGACATCTTTGGAGAGGAGTTCTGAGGAGAGTAGCTCCTTGGTCTCTAGCATTGTGAGCAGAGATAGCTGGCAGGCTTCAGAGAGAGGCATAGAAGGGGCAGGCACAGGAGAGGGAGCTCTGAGAGAGAGGGATAAAGAGCTTAGAGAGGGAGGGAGGGAGGGGGGAAGAGAGAGAGAGAGAGAGAGAGAGAGAACAATACGGTATCTTTGAGAGAGGGTTGGGCATCTCTCTAAGAGAGAGAGTAGGAGGAGAACAAGACGGTATCTTTGAGATGAGAAAGACATGAAGCAAAAGGGTAGCATAAGAGTGAGAAACACAGAGAGAGCAAAGAAAGGAGACAACGAGGGAGAGAGCACAGGAGAGAAAGTGGAGAGATGAGAGAGAGAGAGAGAGAGAGAGAGAGAGAGAGAGAGAGTCATATGCCCCTTCATTTTTGACATTTTTTTATTTTCCCTTTTGTGACAAAAACGAGACAACGAGGAGTATATATTATACATGTGTTAAGTTGAGAATAATTGTGCATTTGGTGTCTTGCTTACACCTCCCCATGAGAGCAGATACAGAGAAGAGGTGTTCTTGGTTTAGAGTTTTTGTTTTAGGACAATCAGGAAGATGGGTATTTCTGATTGAAAAGAAGAGTGAATCCTCAAAAATCTAAAACCAAATCTACCAACAAATATGGATGTTGACAATGTTCCCAAGGGAAAAGAAAGGATACATGGATATTATTTTATTTTATTTTTTTAAAAACCAACATTTATGCCTTATCTACAGTCATATAGTTAAAATAGTCTACCCTTATCTTTTGAATCCTCATAGTCCAAAAGAATAGGATACCCATTCCTAAGCCCTAGTTAGCCCAACAGTACATTTATAATATTTAAACTAAGAGCCCATAAGGTGGCTTTAAGGTGAGAACTTGATATCTAGCACCTTTGTATGGACAGCATGAAACTTTTGGAAAATGACATGCAACATGATCCATATTCAAATAT
This sequence comes from Elaeis guineensis, assembly GCF_000442705.2. NCBI lineage: Eukaryota > Viridiplantae > Streptophyta > Magnoliopsida > Arecales > Arecaceae > Elaeis > Elaeis guineensis. The sequence continues at coordinate 87,288,331 of NC_025999.2, forward strand.
AACACAACCAGCTGGACAATCTAGTAACTTTAAGCAAGTTAGCATACATCTATGCAACATACTGACCAAGAAACACTTCGGTGCACTCCTAATCTTATATTTTATATCCTACATCATTTTGTAGATATTATATTAACATAGACAAATAAGGATGACGACAAATAAGGTGGAGGATAACTCCGGCCAAGAGGAAAACCTCAGCCAAAGCAAACACAGTATTGGACTCATAGACAATCCAACAAAAAACATCTGCAACAACCAACCATATAGCCTCCATTCTTCTATGAGGCAGCCCCTGACTGACAGAATAACCAACCCAAAAATGTGCTCATCACCATGCACACTCAAGAAAGCATTGGCAGTGATGCTAAAACTTTCACAAATTATTCATGCATTGCTACAGACAGACTAAACTGTCGGCAAGAAGGCAAACATCAAATAGTAATGAACGTGCTAAAACTGGCAGTAGTTCTACAGCACAGACAACTGCCCTTAGCTACAAATATTTGCAGAAGTACAAAACTTAGTACACCAAGAGCACATTATTGCAATACAAATACAAATATGAAGAAGAGAGAAACCAAGACAAAATGTAATTTCTGATGCAAGGCATTACCTCCAGTGTCCCCAAGAGCTGCCCAAGCATTCGTTTGTTCCTCTTGACCAAGCTTGGGTCTTCATCTTTCGGCAGGTTCCTCGGCATCGACTCTGTTGGAATATCAAAGTCCTGCAACAAAACCCAAACAACAATTACTAAGATAATAATCCAACAGAATCCCAAAACACAAAACACAAGCCGGAGCCCACCATTCTCCTTGACCGGGCATTCCCATCCCTTCTGAACCCACCATTGCTCGGTGAGTTCACAGCCATCTGGTTGCTGTTTTCCACACTGGAGGCCGCCCCCACTTCCCCAGCTGGATCCTTCTCCTTGGCATCATTCACATCGCTCTCATCCTCTTTCGTTTCTCCACCATCCACCTTCATCACCAGGCCCATCAAGAAAACAGATTCAAGATTTTGAAGGAAATATTTACTACAAGAAAAGGCTGCCGCAAAATACCTTGACAATAGCTGAAAGGAGCCGTCTTTTGGGAGCGGGCTGGTCCTCGGATTCCACCGCCTAAATCCCATCGAAAAATTCCCACCAAAAACCAATAATTACATCGAAAAATCAACAAAAATCAGAAAGAAAAGTGCCGCCGAAGAAGGCAAGTATAGAGATCGTACAGGTCGAACAACACCGCGCTGGCGAGGTCCTCCAATAGGGCGCGGGCCTCCGGGAGCGAGGCCGGCGCGGCGGAGCCCTCTCGGATCGCGTAGCCGCTCAGTGATCTGGGGCAAAATAGAAATCAAGGTTCGCGTGAGAGAGAAGGAGAGGGAGAGGAGGGGCGAGAAAGAGGGAGAAGGACCTCGCGCTGCTGGCGCTGGAGTTCTTGGATTTCCTTGCGGAGATCGTCCGCCGTCTTCTCCATCGCGCCGCTCGCCATAGGTCCCCGCCGATGACTTCCTTCGACGGCGGATTAAGGACAGGGTCTGGGGTATTTAAGTGGGGTAATCTGAGCCGTTCATTGGCAGAAAATCTTTTTCTTTGGGGAATTATGTGTCATGGTTCGTGGCCTTTTCAATTGCCAAATATTAGCCCTTCGGGAGTCAGGACTATTTATTGGACATGGACCTTGGTTTTTGTTTTGTTAATCAATATAGATAAATGTAATTGGATGGTTGGATGATATTAATTATCAAGATCGCATGGTTAGTATTGTGCCTATGAACTTTCTAATCAAGATCCATTTGGTTGGAATATGTTAGAGTTTAATCTGATAGTTTTTAAAAATTATTTATTTAAAAAATAATTATAAAAAAATAAATTTTATTATATTTAATTAATAAAAAATTTATTTTTTTAAAAAAATAAATTTATAAAAATATGTTTAAATTTATAAATATATCTTTTAACATAAAAAATTTTTAATATTAAAATAATATTATTATCTCTAATTAATTTTTATATAATAATTATAATCATATAATTCTTTCCATAATATCATTTCTATCTTATTTTTTTATAAAAACTTTATATTGAATAAATTTTAAAAAATATTAAAATAAATTTAATAATTATATATATAATTTATTAAAAATATTTTTATCAGAATAAAATTACCATCACTCAAAAATTTATCAAATACCAATCTTTCATCGTATTTATTTTATCTTTTTTTTTCAAAAAATAAATATGGAGCCCATCAATTTTTTTACCATCTCTTTCTTTTATTTTTCATATCAAACATCGTAATCTGACATGTGATTCATTTTTCTATACCAGATTATTTTCAACTAAATGGATCCTAAATGAAAATTTCAAGCACTTTGGTCAATTTTTTATTTTTTATTTTTTGGTGAGGGATTAGTATAAGCTATATTGACGAGAACTATAACATGGAGTTTATAACAGGAGAATGTTAACTCCATACAACAACACGGGCCAATAAACAAGTGAGGGCCCATGGATCAAAAATACCCCAACCTGCATAGATAAGACCTAAAAGAGACAATTGAAGAAAAAAAATCTATGGATTTACAAAATATGAAGGGAGATATAATACAGGCTTGAGCCCTGGAACTGATGTATGGGAGACAAACAAAGCATCCCTCTATAAGGCAGAAAAACAGTAATAATGGTAATAACTGGAACACGAAGTATAGGTGAATAAGTAGTAAGTATAGAAGTAGACAACGGCAAGCAACTTCAGAGATGTAGAGCTCTATATCATTAGTCCTAGCAGCTTGGAAGGTGCAGAACCATGTAGCAGTAGTCCAGCAATAAGAGCCAGCATGAAGCACAGTAAAGCTGCAAACTATGAAGCAATAATGCCCACTGCTAGATTATACATCTGAATGTTATACAAGAAATCCATAGCCAGGTGATAGAAAGCATTTGCCAATAGTGCAATATATGCTAATGAATCATATCCATATGCTGACGAACACAGGGCAGTATAATAACCAGCAAAAAAGATGAAAACCTGAAAGGTAGAATATAGCAGAACCATAATTGAGCATACGGAGTGGTAAAAATAAGAGGTCGTTGGTGTGTCATGGCATATAGAGAACTATAATGATTTAGAAGCCTGCGGCTCAAATCTAAAAGTTGATATAACCTTGCAAAAGAAAAAAATATATAAAAATAGACCAAGAAGGCTGCTTTGAACTGTTGAGCACAATTGATGATCAGAAAGAAAACTCCGGCAGACCATTAGAACATGGAAGGATCTCAGGTGCAGAAAAATAATTGCAAGTGATCATATAGATGAGCAACTTGTAACTGTCTGTTCAATGACACCCATACTAATGCATAAGAAGGAAATACCATACGTATCTGCATTCAAAGTGTATGAACACTGTGCATCCAAATGAGTCATAGGATTCCAAGTAAAATTTCCATAAAGAGTTCTTGCTGCCATATAATCGCCAACTGATTGGCCCCACGATATGTATAACTATAAACTGAGGAGAATATTTTTCCAATGAGTCTAATCTTTGAGAATGGGATATGCATACGATGAGTTTTCAGTAGAGCAGTAAGCCAAAAATTACTGTAAGTGAATCACCTTCAAGTATAATATGAAATGTGTTGTGGGGGATGGTATCTTTAGTTCCACATTGGTTGTGAGTCAAGAGGAGTATAGCTTATATGGATTGGAACTTTCTCACTCCATGAGGCACTTTTTAAAGGACAAAACTGTGAGGTTCTAAATGACTAAGGTCTGCTGAAATCCAAAGATGATTAAAGCCAAGCGGATAATATCTCACATACACTGGAGCAGAGTGAACCCAATCATCCGAACTATCTGATCCCTTGACCGCAACAAAATGCATGTAAATCATGAAGAGCTGCCCGGACTCCTAACCAAGTTACTAACTATTCAGCAAATGGACTGAAGAATGTGATATTAATTTATCTTCAACTTGCACGAGTTTAGCATCATGATCTCGTATTACATATTCTGCAGCTGCATGATTATCTATACAGAAGTCAAAATTAATCTTAAAGACTCAGTAGGAAGCGGTGCCACCTAACTATAGCTGATATAGAGACAGAAGGATGTGAAAAGCAAGCCCAGTGCCTACCCCAAACCTTTAAATTTTGTACAGAACAATAAGTAAGAGAGTTGGATCACATAAAAGTTTGGCGAACAACCTAAAGAGGAGTATAGTAATGCCGAGTAAAAAGTCTGTCATTTCGGGCTTGCGATAAAAAACCACACAAAACATGCTACGAGCACTCTCTTATTTCTTAACAATGGATATTCTTCAATAATATTGTACATGCTGGCTGGATTTGGATTATCCAGATTCAAATTCTCATCTGAGGACAAATAGGAAGGTAAGAATGGATAGCAATGCCAAATTTACAACATAAATGAAAGTTTTGGGAAGCAAAATAAGTAATCTACTCAGATAATATCATATACATTGATTATCATTAGGATTACTTAGTAAGATGAGCAATGTTTTACTTTGGGCCATAATTAAATGAATCTTAAAATCAGTTTAAGTTCCTTTGTAAGCTTGTGCGTAATATTTTCGTCTATGTAAACTTGTGTTTGGATAGGGTCCTAGTAAGGAATAAAACTGCTTCTCTTAGTGCACTTTGCATTGAATACATGCAGGCTCGGTATATTAATAGAGTTCTTATCTAATTCCTATCATATATAAGTAATTTCATCTGCATATTTTTGGATTTTTGTAGTAGTGCAAGTTAATTAAAAAAGAAAGAAAATAAATGATAGAAAGAAGGCCTTTCTAAGCCAAAGTGTTGTTGTTGTTGTATAATTGTCGATGAATTATCTCTGCCATAAGGCCACCAAGCAGTTTCTAAATCACTTGAAAAAAATCAGAAGCTAATTTGGCAAATGTTATATTGGACATCAAAGACATTGATGATGATGACAAGTATATTATTGTTGTTATTCTTGTTACCGTCGTTGTCATCATGCGGATTTGCAACCAAATTAAGTATCCATGGCAAACCGATCCTCGAATTGGCACATTGAACTGCATGTATGCATGCTTTCCACGATTCAGTTCTGGAACATAATTTGAATGCTCACCAGAAATAGTTGTCAGACAAAATATGGTATGAAGCTCACAAGAAGCATTTTATCAGAGAAAAAACCTTTTTGCAATCAATCACTATATCATCCTTTATGCATTTGTGCTGTTTTATAGGTCAATATATATGTGATCAACTTATATTTTTTTAGAAAAAATCTCCAAAAAAAAAAAAAATGCAATTCATCACCAGCAGCCAAAATTATCCACTACAACCATGGGAGCAAAATGCTCATTTTAAATAACTCTGGAAATACTAAAACAGATGGCAATCATCAGCACCAAATGATTGAACTATTGGTACCTTCACACAGAAAGTATAACCAAATGCAAAGGCTACTTCATATCACGGAAGATGTCGAGATCTATGGAAGATGCAAAGAGAGAGTGTCCCTTTAGCTTATGAATGGGGGCAGGTGCAGACCATTTTTGGATGGTTAGAGTACAACTTCTGTTATCTCAGCTTGCAATAGAGAACTATATTAAAGATCACATTTTATAAATTTTATAAGCTTATTTAGAAAATTATCTACACTATATGGTTATTCTCATAATAATTATTCAATATGTAGCTATCTTTCGCCTTCAACCTCCTGCACCATACATATATAGCAAATAGGAAAGTCCTCACAAACACCAAAGCAGCTTTTTTTTTTTTTGGCTAATAAAACCTATCAGCTGAATGACTGGCCAATGCTAGTTCTGTTGGTGTTTGGGATTTTAGTGGTGATGGGACTTTGGCAGGTATCTCTCTGGTCATGACTAGTAGCTATGTTTGTATCTTTATCAAATGCAATGTTATGCTTCTAATTGTATCTATCTGAGGCTCCACCACCCTCTACAGTCCTGTCTTCTTTGTAGCAATAACCTAACTAGGTTCTCACATTGTCCATAATGAAACTAATGTCTGGGGCTTGCAGACTTCGTTTGAAACATTTCACATAGATTGCAACGCATCAAATGCCTTTATTCATGAAGATTGAAAGATCAGCATAAGATGAAGTACATCTTACAATCTTTGCAAGCATGCTTTCTATCATGACTCTTCCTTTGTTATGCAACGGGTCATTGATAATGTCTCCCATTATTTTTTTTTTTTTGAACCAAAAAATTATCCATTCCCTGCAAGGGTCTTGCTCCTCTTCTCGGGAGATTTTTTAACGTCAGCCTTGCATGGCTTGAGTATTTTAGAACCGCACTGGCGAGCATTGACCGTTGGTCCAGACTCAGAAAATGGGGACATGGGTCTAGATTGGTCATTTACATCACAGAACTTTCAAGGCTAGGCCTATGTTTTTTTATATAGTGGGTTCAATGGTGATATGTTTGAAGTTTGTAGGTTTGGTTGGGATGTATATAATCTTCAATGTTAGATACTAGTGATTGGAATTTATAAAAGACAAATGATTAAATGATCATGGATAATGCTCCATGTAAACAATAAGAGTCTATTGGAGTAATTCAATAGGATTTGGACTGAATTCATAGAATAGAAAGTCTATTTAAGCATCGCTTATGTCAACCCAACACTTCTCGGTTTGAATCCTGTGGGAAAGAAAAATTACATTTTATTCTTGTAGGCTAGCATTTAGACTAAGCCTTCGCAGGAGGAATATTCAAATAGATTCTAAAAACTTTTTTATTTTGCCATCCTTGGAATGAACTAAGAGAGGGCGCATTCCATGTTGACATGCCAAGTTAACAGCCAACTGTGCATGTCAAGAACGATAATTTGGTTGTTAGGCTGGGAAAGAAGGGGGAAAGAATGAGTACCATTCGCATGACATTCGGATCAGAGTTTTTATGCTGGGAATTGGGAGAGACTATTAGTTACAATATTTTTATATATTTTAAATTATTTAATAAAAAATTATTATTTTATTTATTATTGGAAGAAAAAAGTATCATAGCTTGGATGACAGAAAGTCTGAAAAAGATAAATATATTACTAGTGCTTCACACATGACTTAAAATAATTGGAGATAAAAAGCAGTGGAGACCCATGAATCCCATATGGGAAGTCCTTGTCATAGCATAGAAATATTCTTGCCAAGAAAAGATAAGTGAAGGATAATTTAGAATAATCATCAACTTAAAAATTTTTATTTTTATTAGATATATACTAACTAATTCTCTCTTTCCAACAATATCATTCACGTAAAATTTTCTATTTCACACTTGAGATATTATCCGCTTTAACTTAGATTCGTATCAGATGCTACGTTGGGTCCACAATTTTATTCTTTAAAAGATATTTCATGAAAAAAGAAGTAATTTGATCCATATAAATTATATTTTTTTTAATTCATAATTAATATAAAACTAAATATGTCCCCTACTCACAACATATATAATTTTTGAGATACATCAAATGTTATTGAAATAGGGATAGTAAATTTTTTTTCTTCCATAAATATTTTAACAAATATTAAAATTATTACTGCATCCCAGTCACCTGGTCGAGTTGATGCACACTATAGCGGTAATCAAAATTGGATATAGACGGGCATCCAATAGATCACGATCCTTACGGTACCAATCCTCGATAAAACCACTTGAGCCTCACTTTTCTCCGCACTTACGATGCTTTTCGAGCATCTTGCCTCCACGTGCCAAAGCTAACCAAGATCCTCCACGGCAGAACCAAACAAGCGGCCATATTTCAACCGCAATTTAAAGGCCCCCAAAATATGGCGCCCATAAAGAATAACGAATCCGTGAAAAATAGTTTGCTATACTCAAAGGTGAACAAAGGTGACTCGGAGGGTCCAATCTTTCCCACCACTTTCCCTTCTGAACAGACTCCAAAGCACAAGCATCTTTGCTAATACCAAATGTTTCATCCACTATTATTCGTCTTTCGCCCCACTCCCTTTTGCTACCTTATCCTGAACCTCATGCATCGCACATGCTTAATTTTGTTTTTCATTTTTATCTTAGGTTTCGTTTTGCTGTAACTACTGAGCGATAGTCAAGATGCATTGGATCTTACCATCTAGCCGTAGGTATTTTGCATCTTTATGAATAATTCAATTTTCAACTCAGCTCCCCTCAAACCTCACTCCGGACATTATGGATAAGCACCCTTAAATTTTTGCAAAGAACTGAGCCACACCAAACTTTGGTTCACCCGCCGAATCCAATCCTCGTTTGAAACTTTTTATCAACATGTTAGAAATAGAAGTGGCAATGCTAAATAGTTTAACCCATTTAACTTATTTCAAATGGCTGTAAATCGATTTAGACTATTTATTTAATAAAATAATTAAGTTTAAATATAGATTTTTGATCTATTCAGGATTTTGTTTGGATGATTAGACTAAAAATTCTATAAAATTCGGATTGATGTGTGTTGGTGCAAAAATCCGCTTGCGCCAGAGAAGCTGGAGTCGAGGAAGTCGCGGTCGCCGTCGGGACCTGCAAAGGAAGTCTAAACAGAAGGTGGGGTTACTCCGGCAAGACCCTCCGATGCTCAAGTCAGTTCTCTGCCTCAACAAGAATAGAGTGCTCGAACGGAGAATTTAGCAGAATTTTTAGATGAAAGATGAAAGCTTATGGAATAACGTATCTGGGGTTTCCCCTTTATAGGCGGAGGGGGCGGTAGCCTGATAGCGACATCTGTAACCGTCTGGCAGCGGGCTGCCCAGGGTCAGGCGGAGTTTGTTGCAGAGAGTAGTGGGGTGGACCCGTGGCTATCATCGGGGTGTGTCACGTGGGGCCTGCCGCGGGAAGTGGAGCGGCGTCCGTTGTCACGACTCGTCAGTGGGTGGAAGAATCGCGCGGTAACCGTCTCAGGAAGTGGAGCGGGGTTGTGGCCGTTATCGTGGCTTGCCAGGGAGTGATGGAGCTGCGCGGAATCTGCCGCAGGAAGTGGAGCAGTGCTGTGATCGTTACTGCGGCTTGTCAGGGAGTGATGGAGCTGCGCGGAATCTGTCGCAGGAAGTGGAGCGGGATCGTGGCGGTTGCGGCGTCGCGCTTGTGAATGCGGATCCGTCGGCCGAAGTTCGGCACCGGTTGGAGCCGACGACGGAGTCCGGCTCCCGTAGGAGTCCGAGCGGAGCCCTCCTGCAATTAAAGTCAGGTGCGGAGTCCGGCTCCCGTAGGAGCCCGGACGGATCTTACCGGCGGTTGACGTTGGCGACGAAGTCCGGCTCCCGTAGGAGTCCGGGCGGAGTCCTCCTTGAGGTTGGAGTCGTGGGCGGAGCCCGGCTCCCGTAGGAGTCCGGGCGGAGCCCTCCTGGAGTTGATGTTGCGATCGGAGCCCGGTTCCCGTAGGAGTCCGGGCGGAGTCCTCCTGCAATTAAGGTCAGGTGCGGAGTCCGGCTCCCGTAGGAGCCCGGACGGATCTTACCGGCGGTTGACGTTGGCGACGAAGCCCGGCTCCCGTAGGAGTCCGGACGGAGTCCCCCTTGAGGTTGGAGTCGTGGGCGGAGCCCGGTTCTCGTAGCAGTCCGGGCGGAGCCCTCCTGGAATTGATGTTGCGATCGGAGCCCGGTTCCCGTAGGAGTCCGGGCGGAGTCCTCCTGTAATTAAGGTCAGGTGCGGAGTCCGACTCCCATAGGAGCCCGGACGGATCTTACCGGCGGTTGACGTTGGCGACAAAGCCTGGCTCCCGTAGGAGTCCGGACGGAGTCCCCCTTGAGGTTGGAGTCGTGGGCGGAGCCCGGCTCCCGTAGGAGTCCGGACGGAGCCCTCCTGGAGTTGATGTTGCGATCGGAGCCCGTTCTCATAGGAGTCCGGGCGGAGTCCTCCTGCAATTAAGGTCAGGTGCGGAGTCCGGCTCCCGTAGGAGCCCGGACGGATCTTACCGGCGGTTGACGTTGGCGACGAAGCCCGGCTCCCGTAGGAGTCCGGACGGGGTCTCCTTGGGGTTGGAGTCGTGGGCAGAGCCCGGCTCCCGTAGGAGTCCGGACGGAGCCCTCCTGGAGCTGATTCTGCTGAAGACTTCGGCTGTGGGTATTTTATACCCAACAATGTGTAAAAAAATCGATTGAACTGTAAATCCGAACCGAACTAATCTTTTTAATTTGATTTAATTATTTTTTATAAAATCAATTTGAAAAAAATTGAAACGAAAAATTCAATTTAAATTTAATTTAAATTCTCAAAAAAATCAATTTAAATCGAATCAACCCGACCCTCTGTATATTGACTTTCTCCAAACTAGCCCAAGCTTTACTTAATAAAAATTAACCCACCGCCCGTGCGTTCTTTCTCGCCCATGCATCCTTTCTCTCGCATGATTCTACATATCCTCTCTCTCTCTCTCTACCGTAATCTCACATATGCATCTTCTCTCTCATAAGTCTCACCCACATATTTTCTCTCTCTCTATTCCTCGCGAGAGAGGAGAAGAAATCCTAAATGAAAGTAATTAAGCCTCAATCCTCTTCCCTCTCCTTTTTATTTCATCTTTGCTAAATCTAGCAATTGCACCTTAATCGATGTGGGAGTAATGTTGCATGAGGCAGAAAGTGAGGGCAAGAAGGCAATAACAAATGATGGTAATAGTCATGGATGATGCTGAACAAGATGTCGTGGGCGATAATCTGGCTCCTCGACAATAGTGGATATTATTTCGAAGCCAACACAGACAAAGAAGAGGATGGAATAGATGGAGAAGAGGCCATGCACGCCAAAAGGGATGAAGTTAGAAAAGTTTTTTGATTGACGATGATGATGAAGCTGATGACGGTGACATGGATGATGCACATGATGTTATTGAAGCAAGAGATAGCCTTGGTGTTAAAGATGATGGCTAGGCCAATGATGGCAGTGACATCGATGGGATTGAGATGGTTATAGACCGGAGAGAGGGCTGGGATGTTGATACAAAAATCGTTCGGATGAAAATGGCCATCTGGCACACCAGATGGCAAGATCTATCGTAGATTCCTCCACATTCATGGATGTCCACCAATGGTTACCTCTAACGAGCACCGACAAAACATCCCACTTCTCACTCCCTCTCTTTAATGATACATGACGAGGCTGCCGGTAACTCTCTCATTCCCTTCACCTTCGCCTCTACGACGAACCCAATAAATCAGTCCAAATTTTTCGGATTGATTTGATCCAACTTTAGTGCACGGTCCATTCGGTTTTGATTTCAATCTTAGAAAACCTAACTTAAGTTGATTTGATTTCAAAAATATCCTAAAATCAATCCGAACCAAACCATGACAACCTCAAATTGGTCCACTCCAAAGCTTTTCCCTAGATAGTTGTGAATACAGATCAAACCCAACCTATAATTTTATGATTTTGAGACTATAAGAAGAAAAAAGAATATAGATCAAGTCGAATCTATAAATTCCATAGAATTTTCAACCCAATAATTCTAAAAAATCTTTAATACATGGGATGAGTTCGGATTAACAAACATTTGGCCGATCCATTCCTGGTTAGAAGACAGGGAGATGTTATCTTTTGATAACATAGCAAGTTCTCAGCTTGAAGCCGTAGATTTGATTTTTCTCGAATCCCATCACCTCCAGGGTTCAGTTACCTCCTCCCATCACCACAAATAATACACCATGTCCAGATATCAGAGAACAGACAAAACGGCGCCGTGGTGGGGGCTGTCCTCCTTCCACTCCCGCTCCCCCTCAATCTCAATCAGCGGACCCTCCCACCCACCACCAACCCTCCCTAGAAAAAGAAAAATAAAATATTAAATTACAAAAAACAGTCCTGCACATCCCGCGCACGATAGCAAGCGGTCCACTTTACTTCGACCCGAAGAAAGTTAAAATTAAATTTAAAATCTAAAAACAAAATCTAACATATTTTTCTTCCTTTTTTTTTTTTTTTTTTTTCTTTCTTTTTTTGGCGGTTCACACGTTCAATCCGTCCACACCGCACTGCTTGTACGTCAGCGACTGCTTCCGCGGGCTGATCACTATCGCACAGTCCACCGACACCTACATTAATTAATTGATTGATTTAACAATTTTTTTAAAAAAAATAAGGAAAGAAAAGGAAACTTTATTTTTTTGATTTAAAATAAATTAAAAAAAAAGGGTTGGCGCATGTTAGCAAAGGCAGGGGACCTGGACTCGTGGGGAGGTGAAGCCGAGGAAGCGGATCTTGGCGCCGACGTCGCCGGTGATGCGGAGCTCGACGCGGTCGTTGACGAGGGCGTCGCGGATGAGGTCGAGGGCGTCGGCCTGGAGGACGTTGAACCGGCTGACGCTGACCCGGGTCTGGAGCAGGCGGGTCGAGTGGGCCGGCTGCTCGAACCCGGGCACGGTGGCCACGCCCAGCGGCACCCCGCGGTACATCACCACGAACTGCGTCTTCCCGTACCGGATTCCCACCTTGTTCGGGTTCTGCGCGGTGAACAGCAGCGTGATGTTGAGGGAGAGGTACGCCGCCGCCGGCGAGGCGGTGGTTCCGGTGGCGACGGAGGGGGCGACGAGGAGGTATTGGACGCCGACCTGCTGGAGATCGAACTGGGGCTTCTTGGGCTTGACGACTAGGACGATGACGAGGACGACGGCGACGGCGAGGAGGGTGAGGAAGGTGAGGAGGAGGAAGAGGCAGCAGCAGCAGCCCTTGAGGGAGGCGGCGGAAGAAGAGGAGGAGGAATAAGAGGAAGATGGGCCCAGGTAATGGGGGCGGCTGCCCGGAGGAGGGTAGGGCCGGCGGTGGTGGTGGTCGCCGTTGGCCTGGTTCGCCCGAGACGTCATCACCGCCGCCGTTGCCGCCGCCGCCGTCGCCGTTCCCGCCATTCTTCTTTGGATTCGGGGATTCTTCGTCGAGGGTTTCTCTTTCCAACTCTCGCTTGCACGATATCTTCTTCGGTGCTCCTAAATCGCGTTGGTTTTGTTTTTATTAATTTGGTTTTGGTTGTATTCTCTCTCGGTTGGAGAGAGACAGAGAGAGGGGAGAAAGTGAAACGGGAGTAGTGGTGTTAAGTGGCCATTTTAACTTTGCAAAATCCTTTCATTAATCGGAGACCCACACTTACCTACCATAAATCACATGGAGTGGATTTCTAATTTTCTTATATTTTTTTTCTAATATTTGTCTTAAAAAAATTAAAAATTAAAAATTTTTTATATTAATAAAACTGATGGTCTCATAGTTAAAAAAATAATTTTTTTATGCATTAAAAAATATATATCAAATAAATTAATTATATCGCAAGATAACAGTTCTAAATAAATCAATATATATTTTACAAAATTTCAAATTCTTTTATATACAGTGTATAACAAATTAATCATATAATAATTCAATATATACCTTCAAATAAATTGATATGCAATTTGTGAAACATCATATTTACTAATACATATATTCTGATACATATTTGTCGACTTTCTGATATATATCGCAAGATTTTTTGATACATATACAATAATAGTCAATATATACTTCTAAATAAAATACATGTTCCAAAAACTATGTAGTGATTTATCCAAAAGTGCATACTAGATAATTGTTAGGTGTGTATCAAATAAGCCTACTATGTATATTAGAAAATTAAAAATATATATCATTTGGTCATGTAACATATATTAGTGAACATAATATTTTCAAAACTAAATATCAATCTATTTAAAATTATGTATTGAATTATTAGATGATTAATTCATTAAATATATATCAGTTGGTCATGTACTATGTATTGATGAACCATACGCTACAAACTATTTCTAAATGCACGTATTGATTTGCTAAATAACTAATTTATTTGATGTATATTATCTAGTCATATAATATATATTAATAAAAAAATATATTTGAAAATAAAAAAAAAATATCATACATAATTTTTTTTTAATTTTTTCCATCATGAGATAGACATCTCTGTTAATAGAAGAAACTTTTGGCTTTCGGATTTTTGCTTTGATATAGATAATAAAAAAAATAATAAAATAGAAAGCACGTCTCATAATTTCTTCTATGATAGCTGTCTCATATAATTTTTGTTTGTATAAATGCATTGTGCATCCAATAAAATCAAATAATATTTTTTTTAAAAAAAATACATCTTTAAATTGAATAAAAATACTAGATTGGGATGTCCGATTCCACCAATGTACTGGCAGCAAATGAAAATATCCAATCTATTGTCCTGTTCATCCCCCTATACACGAGTTATGGCAATCGAAATACTATTCTCCACTAGTTTTCAAATATCCAACAGCAGGGGGTCCACAATACCAGAGCCAAATGACCATACTTTTTTTTTTTTTGAGCTTTATTTTTATTAGTTTATTGAGATAACTTGGAGGTGGGTCAGGGAAAGCCTAATGTCCACCAAGTGTCTGGATTCTCCCACCCCTCTCTCTCTCTCTCTCTCTCTCTCTCTCTCACACGCACACCCACTCAGAGTAGAATCTGGATCCTCGTTCTCAGGTCACGAGGAAGTGGTAATTTCATCAGTAGGAACATTAGCTATGTTTAAGTGCGGTTAATGATCTTGACGGCTCGACCAATTAGCTAAGATCCATGCACGTGTTTGTTTAACAACTGGTCCCCTGCATGTTACCAGACCATCCTATATATACTGCATATACTTCCAACCTAAGTCCATATTTGTCCCATCATTTGCTTTTACAATGAATATTCTTCCCTATTGAATGGTGAAGTTTTCTCTACATTATATTTTGTATAATGTGGGACTAAACAATAATGTATGTTTATAATATTTCTATTATTCAAATTTCATAGCTAATTGAAAGAGGATACGATGATTATATCGATTTTCTCTGCATCCGTTGGTTGCAAAGATTTGAAGCGTGCATCAAAAAAGCAACAATCCATCACAGATGGAACAAAAGGAGCACCAAGATAGCCATAAAATGGCATCATGGTAGTACGATAATTAGCATACGGATGCCAAAAAGTGTAACTTAAGGGCTTTATGTTACATTGTTCTCTATCAGGTCACATGTTATAGCTATGCTATGTGGGAAACTAATCCATTGATATATCTAACTAGGCAGCAAAGACAACTCGTGGCAATGCTAATAATACTAGGGCAACTAGCATGGACGGCTCAACACATTTAGAGATTTAAAGCTAAAAATTATTTTTTTTTATTTTCTCCTACACTACCGTGAACATAATCTTTTATGATCTGCCACGTGTTCCTGATCTCTAAAAAAAAAAAAAAATCGACCGACGCCACAGACCTTTCGTCTTTCACTGCTCCTTGCCACCAGTGACTGTGACCGACCGATTGGCCGTTGGCGATTGTTCAAGACCTTCGATGAGCGGCACCGTTCATCTTCTCACTTGCAGACCGAGCGAGAAGGGAGGACTTGGCCACTTGGGGCAGGAGCCTTTCGAAAAATGAAAAAAAAAAAGAAATCAGTCTTCTAGTTCCAAGACCAGGGGCAGGGGCCTTCGATCCTTCGTCCTTGGAAGAGTTTGACGCGCAGCGTCAGTGGCTAGCGGCCCGGCACCGTTCATTTTTTCGTAGGAGCGGCAAGACGAGCGGGGGGAGGGGACTTGAGGGCAGGGAGGGGCCTTCCGGCTTTCGGGAAACGAAAAAAAATCATCTCCAGCGACCCAATGCACCGAGCGGAGGGGGGGATGGGGGTGGCAGGAGCTCTCCGAAAAATAAAAAAAATAAAAAAACCTATCATCCTGTGACTCCCGTCCACCGTTGCGCCGCTCGCAGAGATGTCTTCCTCGCCATCGGTGACCGGTCGGCGGCCAACTGCACGGGCCAAGCGGGGCACTGGGGCTGCCTGGGGGTGGAGCCATGGAGGGAGCCAGGGAGGGCGAGGGAGAGGTAGCGGGGGTGGAGCTTAGAGCGGTGGAGGAGCCCAGAGCCGTCAGCCGTGGAGCGGCTGGAGCCGTGGCCGATGGAGGTGGGGACCGTGGGGTGGATGCGTGGAGCCGTGGAGGCAGGGCAGGGTAGAAGCGTGGAGCGGCTGGAGCCATGACCCATGGAGGTGGGGTGGATGCATGGAGCCGTGGAGGCGGGGCGGGATGGAGCCGTGGTGGAGTCTTGCCTTGCCGGACCGGAAAGACCTTGCCGGGGTGGAGCGTGGAGGCAAAGGCGGGACTCAAGAGTGGGGGGCCTCCTGGAGATGGGGGCCTAAGACAAGGGCTTCGGTGGCCTTGCCCTTCAGCCGCCCTGGCAACTAGAGGTTAGAAGTGAGGTAATGAGGTTACAATGCTAATAGACAATAAGATGGTGCAAGAGAAGGGAGCAAAGGAGATTAAGAATGTGGAGGAGTCACGCAAGATTAGAAGAGCAAGCCTATCATTCTTGATACCCATTTACTATGTATATGCCAACAAGATCTTGCATCTGCTTTTTAATGGAGCTGCTGATCAGTTGGGTTGGATGCAGATCTAGCTCGACCCCAGATCCAAACCTAATCAGCTCTCCTTTTGGTTCAGCTACAAACCATGTGTAAGCATTTAAGATCAGATCAGGATTTTTGAGCTATGATTCGCAGCTCATATTAGTTTAATCTGGCCATTATCAGATCGAGTCCAATTTAGCTGCTGAGGAACCAATATGAGATTGATTGTCCAACCTCTTGGTTTTAATTTTATGCTGGAATGTGGATTGGGAGAAGTTTGTGTAGCTCTAGATTTACTAAATCCATTTACAGCCCTAGCTTTTTTGATATTGCAAACAAACCTGCTAACAAGTATGCACATGCTTTTTGGAGAAACTCATATTTTCAAATTAAATTTAGGACAGTTAATAGTTACCAGTGTCCATGTCTCCACTGCCACTAGAGTAATCATGCTACGTACGTAGGTAGAGAACTAACCGGACCACAAGATTATAGATATAGCTGAGGTAATCTGAAAAACAACTTTTAAACTTACATGCATTACTATTTTTTTTTTTTTTTTTAAACACTCGATTTCAGTGCTTTGTACTTAGCCTCACGAGAGATGTTGGGATATACCGACTGACCCCCATACCTCGACTCACCATCGGGTCCGACTCTACCGACCGCACTGATCGACGACTGCTGATAGTAGCTACCGATATTGTCCGACTGAAGGAGTGTCGGCCGAACCGATCCATGCTGTTCCCGACCGATCGAGCGGCCGAACCCCTATTACCGACTCACTGTCGGGGGTGGTAGCCGACGTCCGACTTAAGCAAGACACTTGACCAGCCAACGGTGCCTCCGGGTTATCACTCGACATCCCACAACCAAATGCCGACGCACAGTCGATCGGCTCCCCCGAACACCGTACGACTGCTGTGGGCCGCCGTCTTGACAAAGGCATGCGGCATAGCCACCCTGGGACATTGTCCTGCCAAGGACATAGATTAACCCCAGCGATGTGACAAGCCCACGGAGACTTGACAGTCCGCGGTGACTCTGACAGCCTCCGACGATTTGACAACTCTTCCCATTGTCTGCGCCATTAATGACAGCGCCATGCCACGCTCTACTATAAATGGAAAAGGCAACAACGCTGGAGGAGGTTCTTTCGAAACCCCTGAACTCCCCCCTCTCTAGCTCTCTCTCTCTCATCGCTGAGCTCCTTGATTCTTTTCTACTGTTGCCTAATCTCCTCTCTGACTTGACCATCGGAGGGTCCCCGTCGGAGTTACCTTTGGTCAGTGCGGACTTCTTTTGCAGGCGCTCGTTCCCGGCGACCAGACGACGAGGGGATTGGCCGCAACAGGTTTGGCGCGCCAGGTAGGGGGGATCACGACCTCCACAGAACTCAAAATATCCTTTCGAGATGACAAGAACCAAAACTCAGCGATCGAGGGTCACCGGGTCGGCGAGGCGCTCTTCCCGTCGGGAAGAGGCCCCTCCTCCACCCTCCATGGCGGAACCTAACTCTCCGCGTCCTATGATGACCACGGAGGCGCAGATCGCGGCGATTGTGCGACAGATGACCGTGCTGATGGACGCGGTCAAGAGCCTTCAACAGCAACCAACCCGGTTGCCGCACTCGTCGGTGGAGCAACCGGCGGCACACCCGATGCCCTCAGGAGCTTCCGACCGGTGCCTGACCTAGGGCACGGGCCGAAAGGAAAAGCAGAAGAAAGATCGGGCCCCTGCTGAACCCAGCAGGCCCCCCACCGATAGACGGGTCTCGCTCCGACAACGGAGTCTGAGACCGATGCATCGCAGGTATGACTCCTACACCCCTCTCCCCACTCCTCGTGCGTAGATCCTGATAGAGATCGAAGGAGCGGAGTATCTACGACAGCCTTGGCCTCTGAAGACAAAAGGCCTCGACCGAAGTGGTTTGATCGTCGATCGCCGAATCAATGGCTCGATCACCGATCGTCGAACCGACGGCCTCGACCTCTGAAGGCACAAATGCCTCGATCATCGATCGTCGAGTCAACAGCTTGATCACCGATCGTCGAACCGACGGCCTCAGCCTCTGAAGGCACAAAGGCCTCGACCAACACGGCTTGATCATCAATCGTCGAATCAACGGCTCGATCACCGATCACCGAACCGACGGCCTCAGTCTTTGAAGGCACAAAGGCCTCGACCAACATGGCTTGATCGTCGATCGTCGAGTCAACGGCTCGATCACCGATCGCCGAACCGACGGCCTCGGCCTCTGAAGGCACAAAGGCCTCGACCAACATGGCTTGATCGTCGATCGCCGAATCAACGGCTCGATCACCGAACGTCGAACGACAGTCTTAGCCTCTGAAGGTACAAAAGCCTCGACCAACACGACTCGATCGCCGATCGTCGAATCAACGGCTCGATTACCGATCGCCGAACCGACGGCCTCGATCTCTGAAGACAAAAGGCCCCGACCAACATGGCTCGATCACCGATCGCCGAACCGACGGTCTCGACCTCTGAAGGCACAAAGGCCTCGACCAACATGGCTTGATCGTCGATCGTCGAGTCAACGGCTCGATCACCGATCGCCGAACCGACGGCCTTGGCCTTTGAAGGCACAAAGGCCTCGACCAACATGGCTTGATCGTCGATCGCCGAATCAACAGCTCGATCACTGATCGCCGAACCGACAGCCTCGGCCTCTAAAGGCACAAAAGCCTCGACCAACACGACTCGATCATCGATCGCCGAATCAACGGCTCGATCACCGATCGTCGAACCGACGACCTCAGCCTCTGAAGGCAAAAGGCCCCGACCAACATGGCTCGATCGTCGATCGCCGAATCAACGGCTCGATCACCGATCGCCGACCAACACGGCTCGATCGCCGAATTAACGGCTCGATCACCGATCGCCAAACCGACGGCCTCGGTCTCTGAAGGCAAAAGGCCTCGACCAACATGGCTCGATCGCCAAATCAACGGCTTGATCACCGATCGCCGAACCGACGGCCTCGGCCTCTGAAGACAAAAGGCCCCGACCAACATGGCTCGATCGCCGATCGCCGAATCAACGGCTCGATCGTCGATCGTCGAATCCACGACTCGATCGTTGGTCGCCGAATCAACGGCTCGATCACCGATCGCCGAACCGACGGCCCCGCCTTTGAAGGTAAAGGGCTTCGACCAACGTGGCTGGCTAACTTGCCAACTTAGGTTCGACTAAGAAAGGGCAAAACACCAAGACAACCGTGACATGCCCGCCCGACCAAAGTCTGGGCAACGGGTATTCGACTTGCGACATACCGACCCGATCACGACCGGTCGAAGGATATTCGGCTTGCCACCATCTATCATACGCTCGACATGCTACGTCAATGGATCTTCGACTTGCCATCGTTATCCTATCCAAATACGTCGGATGCTACTCGACCATCAGACTCTGCGGAATGATCGTGTCGACGAGCAACATTCGGAGGTTGGCCGATCTCCGACCCAACGTGCATGCTCGACCTGCAGTCGGGATGACCGACATCGGATCGTTCGTTGATGCGATCGCCAGAGTCGGGGCAAGACATGACGGAAAATCACTCCTTTCGCCCGAAGCCGTCGCCCACGTGTTCAAGCGAGCCAACACGACATCGGACTCAGAAGTGGGGGGGCAACTGTTGGGATATACCGACTGACCCCCATACCCCGACTCACCGTCGGGCTCGACTCTACCGACCGCACTGATCGACGACTGCCGATAGTAACTGCCGACATTGTCCGACTGAAGGAGTGTCGGCCGAACCGACCCATGCTGTTTCCGACCGATCGAGCGGCCGAACCCCTATTACCGACTCACTGTCGGGGGTGGTAGCTGACATCCGACTTAAATAAGACACCTGACCAGCTAACGGTGCCTCCGGGTTATCACTCGACATCCCACAACCAAATACCGATGCACAGTCGATCGGCTCCCCCGAACGCCGTACGACTGCTGTGGGCAGCCGTCCTGACAAAGACATGCGGCATAGCCACCCTGGGACATTGTCCTGCCAAGGACATAGATTAACCCCAGCGATGTGACAAGTCCACGGCGACTTGACAGTCCGCGGCGACTCTGATAGCCTCCAGCGATTTGACAACTCCTCCCATTGTCTGCACCATTAATGATGGCGCCATGCCGCGCTCTACTATAAAATGGGGAAGGCAACAGCGCTGGAAGAGGTTCTTTCGAAACCCTTGAACTCCCTCTCTCTCTAGCTCTCTCTCTCATCGCTGAGCTCTTTGATTCTTTTCTACTGTTGTCTAATCTCCTCTCTGACTTGACCGTCGGAGGGTCTCCGTCGGAGTCACCTTCGATCAGTGTGGACTTCTTTTGCAGGCGCTCGTTCCCGACGATCAGACGATAAGGGGATTGGCCGCAACAAGAGGAGTGCTAGTTTTTTACAAATGCGTTCAGATTTCTTTCCCCATGGGTGCATATAATAGTGTGACAGGCTTAAACTTCCGTGCTAGTATTAAATTATGAACTTAGCATCATCATGGATTACATAAACATACCCAACATTTTGGAGGGTGAAACTTTATGTAACATCCAAGCAACTCAGCAAGCCACACCAGTGATTGTGCATATTAACCTAGCTCTGACCTAACTACAAGACATCTTGTAAAAACTAATAAATAATATTAAAAGTATTACCTGACTTGAGTATGACTCTCAAGTACTGGAACCCACGTCGGTCCTTGGGTTGGAGCCTTGTGCATGTGTCCGGTCTAGATAATGTGTAATAAGATCATTTATTTGGCCCACTAAATACCACTGTGGATTGTTGTTTTGTTCGAGTATTACGTTATGTTATTAGCCAATAATTCGCATATATTGACTGTTCTTTTTTTTTTTTTTTCATTTATAATATCCTCGTACTTCTAATTTCACCATCAGCCTTTTTTTATATCGAATCCACATATTTGTTCTACAGATGGACAGAGGGCAAAGTACTCCGGAGCACTCACCTTTTTTTTTTTTTTTTTCTTTTTTTGTTGTTGTTGGACTGTCTGCCTTAAAAAAATCCTGTGAGTAAATATGTCTAGTCATATAGATTGCTAGAATTTTCAAAGATGGCCTCACAATGACGAAAAGGTCTCCCACAATTTTAAATCAGTGGTTGGTCATATAGGAAGTCATCTACTTAGCTGCATGGTTTACCTGCAGAAAAATGTCTCATGGTACATGTAGTGATACTTAATTTGAGTCTTCAAATATCCACCATCAATGAAGATGTTTGAAATTGTAATTAGGATATAACCGTCTTGAAGTCCTCCAAGAAGAGATGGTCAGCAAAATAGTGATGGCATGTACAAGAACTTCCACATAGCCTCCATTTCGGCCAACTAGCAGCCATAATATATTTTATCCTTTTTATAATAAATGAATATGTCTATATTTACCCTAAAATGATTAAGAGAAAAAAGATGCGGACATAAGAACAACAAAAACATGCTTATCAAAATTAATTCAATAATCTTAGTCACTGGAATAATAGTCATCCATCAGCTACCATTTTTTTGGATAAACTATGAATGCTGTACGTTCCTTCCCCAGAAATCTTGTAACTTAGAAATTCTCACATAATTACAGGTTCCTGGAAAGATGTTCAAATAAATTTTCATGTAACCAGAACCTTCAGAAATTGCATATAGTGACTCATTTAACTGTCGACAAAGTAAATATAGAAACAGTCTAGGATCCAAAATATTAACTAATTAAAAGTTCTTGAGGGATTTCATATTCAAAATCTATGGAGGATTCCATAAATAATAATAATAAAAGAAAAAAAAAAAATCTATGGAGGATCGATGTGGTGACCAAATAACAATTCCATTCATGGGCAATATAAATTCCATAATTTAGGAACTCTTAAATAATTGAAGCTTCATGGAGAGAATTTTAAAGAAATTTTCATTCATTTCAACATATCCATATATTGATGGCTCAACTGCACAGCGGTTCCAAGGTCAGCATATGACTCCTGTAAATCTGGGACTCCTGGAAGCCTAAATATTTTTTTTTTCATCTAGGGAAGTCCTTCCGTTTGACTTCACATAAATCATGAATGGCAAAAATTATTTCTTTGTTAGGGTAGGTAACGGGTCTGAACCCCAGCCCTTCTCACTCCATTCTACATTTCAATGCCTTTAATCTCATAAACCTGACTCTCCTAATTAACTATGGTTATAGTGGGTTTAGGGGGGATTTCAAATGTTTTTGATGGCTTTTGACTTGCTGATGGCTCTTGTGTTATCTAACTTCGTTGGTGATCTTTGGATTTCTGCTTTATTGGATAATTAATCTGTTCAAAATCATTACCTTTAAAACAGTAATCCATTTCTTAGTGAAAACTCCTATGAAATTGTCATTTACTTCTATATTCTTGCTTCTTCTGTTGTCATAAGTGATTGGAAGTACTCCGAGTAGGAATTGGTGGATCTAAGTAAAATTTGTCTAATCCATGGCAGCGCATGTGAGATTCCATTATTATCCATGCCGTCTTTATGTTGCAATAAGCTCCATATGATTGGCATCAAGGTAAGGTTTTAATATGTAAATCTAGTTTCTTCGCTCATTTTATCAGAAAAAAAGAGAAAAAGACTTCGACCTAGCATGCTCATGGATCAAGGAATTCCGCCGTGAGCTATCATTAGAATCTCGAACAAGATCCCATAAAATATCATTGTTGAAGACAACAAACCCCATAAAATGGAAAATATCCCAAGAAAACCAAGTTAAGTTAGTGATAGATAGGATTTGGTCAATGATTCAATACTACATAGATCCCAACCATATAATTTAGAAAGATTTTTTTTTTTTTTTTTTTTTTAACGAAAGATATAATTTAGAAAGTTTCTATGTCGGCATTATATATCTGTGGGAAATTGCACAAAATATGACTTAGATTCGATCAATGCATTGTGCAGAATTAATTGCTTTAGTTAGTTGATTTCTTGCCCGGAGGTTGTAATAATTGCTAGCTTAGTTGGTTTTGCGCCTCTACCTCAAGTACTTATCCATGGAAAAGTTACAGGGTTTAAACCCTGGGAATTGGAGAGCAACACGAGCCAAGTTGTTCCAATTGTAAAAGAGGAATAGAGGTTTCAATTAAATTACAGATCTTGTAAGATTAGTTTGCAGATTGTCATCATTTCATCTATCAACATTTCAGTGCTGATACTTATTAGACACTAGCAAGCTCATTTTGAGTTAGATTCTACAAAAATTTTGTTGAATATGCAATTATGCACCATTACGATTATTTCAGAATTTACATCTGTACAATTCATACTAAGTCGATGCTACCTGTTTGAAGAATCATTTTTCCACCCCGATATTGCAGTCAATATTCTGGAGATCAGTTATTAGATCATGCAATTTAAAGTGAGCTGTTGTCATATATTATGAGGTCTTCAACCTGCCAACTCTTTGATTATATCCAAGTTATTGTGCAGGCGCTGCTAAATATTGTTGATTAGCTAGTATTACCCTTAAAAACTCATCTAGTGAAAGTGGGAAATTCATGTCATTGCAATGTAATAGTTAACTGCAGATTTAGTGGTTCCAGATGCTGGTTCTTTTTCTCTTTTTGTTTCGAATTGCTGACTGTTTTGATGGTGGAATGCTTTTGCACCTTGTATTTCTTGCTTAGAATGTAGTCAAGCACAGGTAGCAAGTTCAAGGCATTTGCACAGCAGGCCAACAATGCAGATGGTGTCTCTTTTTCTGTGCTTATTTTTTCTTGTTGGTATGGTTGCTGTCATTTTCACTTGGGTAGATAATGCAACCAGCAAATCTTGTAAAGCTTATGCAGGCAAGGTGAGATTGCTTGTCACAGATTGCTTAGCGGTTTAGTCTTTGAAACTTGATACAGAAATACTCCTGTCAACCGGAATGCCAGCTCGAACTTAAAACAAATGGCAACAATTAAAATTCAAGTACTTGGTTGGAGAGGATAGGATTGAGAAAGTATACTGCATATACTAGAGCCTAGATACCATTGAGCATTTCTGAAAATTGATGAATTTATTCATCGTTCAGAAAGTGGGCAAGAAGCTATTAGTCAGCTGGTATAGTTGGATTAGATAAGAAAAACAACCTCCTTCAGTGCATGGATGCATGTGTAAGAAAGCAGGTGGGTTTTTGATTAAAGATTTTTTTTTATTCATGCTAAGCTTTTGAAGCAAAGCCCCGAGTATTAATCAGAGAAAGATGCAACTGTAGGCATGTCCTAGAAAGAGGGGAATGCAGAAAGCATCATCCAGGTCAAGGAGCACCACAGCAATAAGTGGAATGCTGCCCTAACAAATCAATTTCAATTTTTTTTTTTTTTTTTGATGGAATCAATCTAGAAAATGTTAAATGCTCTCAAGAGCACAATAAAGCGAGCATCTTCTGAAAAGATCAAGGAACACCTGACAAAGTACACAACGGAATGGTGATATATGAAACTAGAGTTGGCACATGCTGTGGCCTGGGAAAGTTGATCCAAGAGTGGAGGAAATGCAGACGACCCAAGACACCTCTCCAAGATCTATGGTAGAATTGATTAGCCAGCAGGATTTGGTTTGCACATGTTCTTGAAGACAGATGTAATGTAGCTATTTTTCTCTGTAAAATGCAGCCACGTTCCATTCTTCTCCCTCTGAACTTCAATCTTCTAAATCAAACACCATTTTACTGCTCCTACCCGCACAACTGTGCTCCTGTGATGCTTGCCTTGAGCATATGCAATAGTTTCTGTGACATCTAGCATAAAGAGAGCAGAATACACTGTTCACACTTCACACATTTGCAAAAATAAGGCTAATGGAATTCATCATCCTTTTCTACACCTGAATGGGCAACCGAGTCATCAGGATCCTTCTTGGTCTCAGTGCCGTCCGTTCCTGAAATCATATTCTCACTTGAACTGTCATTACTTCCACTGATGATGTCAACCCTTTCATTGTTCATCTCTGTTTCTGCTACATCTTCAGGCTCCCCAGTGGTCTCAGCTTTTGCTGGTGTCTGCTCACTGGTTGCAGGAAGAGACTCATTACTGATGCCCATTCCTTTGGAAAGAGCTACATACCTAAGAACAAGTTGTTTATAGCAATTCAGAAGGCTTTCTACATCATCAACTGTCAAATCTCCAGCACGAGCAAATAAGAATGGGAACTCTTGGAAATGTCTGCTTAAGTTATCATCCTTCAGAAGATCTGTAGCTCCTTTCTTCTCCAAATCTGAGGTGGATGACCCGTGTGCATTGATTTATCCTTCATATCTCGGTCTATACTCACCTCAAATGATTGGTTTGCAACCTGATGCTTGCTCACAGACAAAGAATCATCTGAATTTCTGTTAGCTCTCAAACTCCCCATCTTATTCTCCAAAGCATCTAAAGTGGTTTGATTTCTTTGGCTCTCCGTGTTGGTGGATAGGCCTAATAAATGTTCTCTAGCAGATTCCATTTTCTTCTCAAACTCTACTTCATCCATTGAGAGTGATTGTGCATCAATGTTCCAGATGAAAGATTCTGCAGAGAGTATATTTGTGAAGAAATATGCCGCCTCAGAGACTAATCGTGATTGACGCCTGTACCGCTGTATGTATAGCAGGTTTGAATACAACTGTGGAGGGTTTGCCTGCATAGTACAGTAGTTCTCATAATTCCTTTCTGCAGGGCCCAGTTCATAAAATTGCAAATCATAACTATTGCACTGAACAAATTTGTAGCACATGTGCAAACTTGTTTCTGTTGCCTTAGAAAAGTTAGAATCTAGCAATATGATATGCATCGAAAGAATGGAAATACAATGTCATGGCATATTTATAAACTCAAAATGCAGGCAGAAACCCAATCTGAACTTGTAAGGATTTTTGATGTTTTTGCAGGCCGGATCTGTTGATTTAAAAGGCCTTACAAGCTAAACAGAACTTTTAGGGAATTAAAACTGTAGCCCTATATATATTTGTCAATAATTTTGTTTTACATATATAAAGAAATTTTACCAAATTACAATTGTAGCAATAAACAAATAAAAATAAAGAACCTTGGTTTCTGACAAATAAAGGAAAATTAAAAGAACTAGTTACAAACATGAAAGGAAAAGGTCATACCAAAAAAAGAACTTGAGGTAAAAAAGGAAAAATTGAAAATAACAACCACAAACAAATAAGAAAAATGTAATAAAATATTTCGTGTTTGAAGATATCATACAAAAAAACAATTCTCTTTGTTATTTTCAAAATTTTATGATAATGAATAAATAAAAAGATAAATAATTTAAAATTGTGTTGCGAACAGATAAAGAAATTATCATAATTAAAAAAAATCATGAGCAAACAAATTAGAAAATAAAATTAGAAATACAAGCTGTAAATGGATAAGGAAAAATTAAATTTATTGTGAAAGTAGATAAATATGAAAAAGTACCAAGAAAAATCTGAAAGATAAAAAAATCGAATTACTTTTAGTACTATTTTTTATAAATCATAATACACAAATTTAAAATTTCATACTATTTTTCATCAAATGTGCATTGCATACGCTTAGGTACCAGTCTTTTTTTTTTCCATTCTAAAGAAGATGAGAACGACTGAGTACTAGCAAAGGTTTAAAGTGTAAAGCACATGCTCTTTTTTTAAATTGCAGCGACTACATTAGATACATCAACGTGAGAAGAAAATGGTTCAAGTTTAGATTTTATAGACATTTAAACCACTTTCTTGTATTTTTCACACTCATTTTCCTTTCCATTTTTGGTATCATTTTTTATACCTTTTCCTTTCTTGTAATACTATGTTATTAATTTTTCACAGTTTTGGCTCAAAACAAAATCATTTAGCTACTTTACTAGCCATTCACTGCAATCAAAAACCTACATAACATATGAGCAAAACTTCCTGGGTTTAAACAAATTTAAAAGATTAATCAATTGCAAAGCAAAGTTTGAAACAGCGGCCCTCACAACATGGTAAAGGCCATTATAATGGTTTTCAGAGGCCTCTTACATTACATACATTAATAACAGGAACACAAATAACATCCATTCTCCGGCCACTATCCCATCATAGAAGCTGTTATTAACATTTGACTGTTCACCCGTATGAACCTTTAAAAATATATATATATAAAACTTTTGTATCAGGTGGAAGAATAATTCTTTGAATGGTGACAAGGGCAAATACCTTTGTTATTTTTAGTTAATTTCTGCAGTAATGATGAATAACAACCATTATAACAGCCACCATTTTAATCATAAAGAATCTCTGTCCAGGCAGATCCAGGCAAATATTGGCTGTTACAATGTTATACTAGTGAACAACAGGGTTACATGATTATTGAAAATTTGAAACTTGAATTTTAATCATATCACCAGATTATGATGAGTACATAAAATCAGTCACCACATATACTAATAATTGTGTTTCAGATTATGAACATGGCAGACTGGAACAGTCTATGTATTATTGCAGAACAAAAGCAGCAAATTATTAGTTAGAGAGCTTTCTTTTAAAGTATTTGCATGGACTCCAAACATACCTTTATTGTAACATAAATGAGGACCGGAAGGAATTCATCTGCTCCAGGAGGGTTGTCATTTGATGCAATAGAAGCATTTAGCAATAAGTTGTTAATGACTTTACAACAATTCAGGATACAAACAAGTTTGTCTCTAGGAGCCTTATACATATTGATCTTCTGCAGTTCCTTTTGTGCAAGCTATGACATAAATAAACAAAAATATTAGTGCTCATGAATTTCCCATGGACCCTGATAGAAATTTTCATATCATAGAATATCTATTTACGTGCTAGGACCTTGTCACATGCTCTATTTAGACAAGAAACAACGGTCAAGATAGCTAACTATGAAGATAACAAAGAATGATAACAACAGAATTGTAAATCCACTAACTGTTATGCAACAGAGAGAATATACAAAGAACATCAAAATAATAATTACATAATCAACATAATAATACAATATAAGACACGATACAAATCCATGCTACTCTCAAAGCAGTGTCATAGAATATGATGGCAGTACTTATGCCCTATAACAATTAGTATTCATAATTTGCCCTAAAAGATATTGAAGAGTTAATTTCAAGATTAAATCAATCCATGAACAATAGAGAATGCTAGGAAAAATACACCAATTAATAAGTAAAAGAGTAAAGCATAAGAATGTTAAAGATAACATTATAAATGTTTCAAATGGCTTTAAATATTTCAGATATTATGAATATCTAAACACTCGGTGACTTGCACCTCTCATTTGTGTCAGATCAATCATGCCTATGCCACTCCTCTGCCCCCGCCAGCACAAAGAAGAAGAAGAAGAAGAAAGATTATTGTAGGTTTTGATTGTTACCACTAGGTCTCAGCCAATTTGTATAACCAAGTGAGATCTAGATATAATCATGATTTCTTGAACCTAGGTAACATTGTCTATGTTCAATCCTTTATTCACAACTTCTCTCCATAAAAGATGTCTATGGATTAAACTTTAAAGTGTCTTTGGATGAATAACAAAAATGATTAAGCCTTTCTGTAATAACATTAAAAAAAGATGTCTAATGATGTTTCAACAATTGTGTATTTTTTCACTTCGCATTAACATATAATTGTCTGTTTGTGTTAGCTTATAAGGGTCCATAAATATTGTGCCCTATAGTTTATGAATATGAGATTGATAAAAGAAGGATAATGAAAGAAAACCCATGAAAATTATGAAGAAAAGAAAATGAGACTTAAAAAATGGACATAAATATTCTGCATTACGATGGTAAAAGCTAGCATGACTGTTACAAAAAGAATTGTGCAGTACCACCTCTTTCACTCACCAGCCATGATGTTTCATTTTGGAAGCTTGGTGTTATATCCAGATTTTCAGGGCGTACAAATTGTTGTAATAAAGCCATCTTCTCAAAAAGTTCTTCATCATGCTTCACATCTTCTGGCAGTGATGCAAAAACCCGATTAAACAGTTTTGTCATAACATATTTCTCCAGTCCCTGCAAGCGAACATCCACAGACATCCCAATATTTCAGAAAAATAAATAAATAACCAAACCCAACAAGCATGAATGAAAGTTTGTGATGTGACGAAAGGAGTCAGAACCATGGACTTTTTTAAGCCAATTCTTATCTGCCTTTAGAAAAGAGATGAAGCTTGATATGCAAATACACATAGGACACATGCTTACTCCAATGGTTTGAGAAAGAAAATCTTCCAAAGAGCCGAGGGAAAGCATATGAGCTACAATGTAAACTTTTGATCCACATAAAAGTAGAGAAGATAGTGTCACATTTAAATTGTCATAAGTCATATGCAATTAAAATGTTTATGCCACCATCATTAGAGATGTTAAGCCCAGAAGCTTTGCAGAGAATGGAAAGGCGCATATTTTATATGGATCTACAACCACTACAGGATCATCAAAAATAAAGCCTATAGATTTTGAAAGCAATTTTACAATTTTTTATATTTTAAACTGTTTCAAAACTAATAAAAAATATGAGATGGATGTGGTCTGCATTTGGAGCACAAAGGACAAATGAATTTGCCTAGTTCATAAGTTCTAGTTATTTAAATAATTAATAGAAATATAGAGTTGATCAGAGAAGAAAAAAGTAATTGGCTTGCACTTAATGTGGTTATAGTGGTGAAGATATCTAATTCGTGAGCTAAGTTAAAGCACAGCTAGAAACACTGGATGAGCAAAGATGCACATTTCTTTTTTCACACAGAGTACATAAAGAACCTCCAGCAGAGACTTAAAGTCTTTATATTTGATATTAACTCTACTACAGAAGAAGAATAGATCTAACCAATCAAATAAAACAACAGATCTGATTAGTAAGTGAAAAATAAATACAAACACGATGGTGAATGGATAACAATGCCTAAAAGCACAAAAAGGGAAAATAAAGGAAAGGAGGAGGATGGGGGGGGGGGAGGGGAGGAGTTAACAGAAAATACAGGATTGCCCGATCTGGCTGAACCCCCACTTTTCTTTAATTAGATAATTAGGAATCAGACGCAAATCATCGAACATCCAAAATGCATACCTTTTTAGAGCATGGATATCAGCCACATATATGAATTCATGCTGCCTCATGAATCCAAAACATGAGTTCAGGCCCCAGTTATGTAGAAAATAATCGGGAACAGTGCATAAGCATAAGACATATTAATTTGACTAACAAAACAGCAATATCCAATAGTCCCTCTCATGCAAGATGTAGATGCCAAGCCATCTGAGCATGGAACAACACTCAAAATAACTGTTTTTCTTCCAACATGTTTGTAACATGCCATTCAATTGATTCTTTGACCCAAAGTACAATAATAACCACTTCTTTACTCTCAACTAAAACCACTTCTTTACTTTCAACTAAGTCTGATATAAAGTGACAATCCACGTAATATGTTTCTTATGTTCAAGGAATACTTGGCTGTTGATTCAACCCCCAAGCGACTAGCTGCCATGGTACTCTTTTAAATGACCCTTACCTAGAAGCTTCAATTTTACAAGAATGAACAACCATTAGACTTTGCACTAAATCGTGCACCTGCACTTTGTTTCCTGATCTTCAAGGTTAATATGCTATCTCCAACAAAGGTACAAAATAAGTCGTTGATCTTAAAGATACAGTAACCAGTTGTTGATGTTAAAGGCACAATGAACAGAGGTTGATCTTAGACTGTTAATGGCTTTTTAGTAGACATTAGATAACACTTAGACACCAATTGGCCATTTTATTCATACATATTGATCAGCAGCATTTCTTGGGCATCTAAGATTTCTTATTAATGCATCCATGTGAGATATCCTACAAACTTGCATAATCTGGCCAATAACACGAACCAATAATGAGACATCGAGACAAATAATCATCATGTAGTTTGGTTGAATTACCAATCTTATGCATTGCCAAACAGTTCACCTTGATCAGCTAGAGTCTTGGTATCCAAGTCCTTACATTTTCTACAAATCTGGACCCAAGTATATTAGGCTTGGTTAAAAGATATGTCATGTACTTCCTCTGGCACAAATAAATCATTTTCTTGAGTCTTGCCACTCACCACTTAGACTCACAAACAGTATCTCATGTTCTCAAGATCTGTGCACTATAGCACCCTTGCATGACCCTTTCATGACCTAGGACCGGAGGCTCGCATCAGGATAAGAAGAAATATTGAACAAAAACAGAGCATAGCAATACACATACTCAGTTCAGTTTGAATTAACCCATCTAACCTCAGAATTGAACACAAAGGGGATCCATGCCGGTTTGTTCTAGTGATGTGTTTCATAGCATCTAAATCATTTTGGCATGCTCTTCTATAGAATTGGACATAAATACATTCCAACTAAAATTAACGATCCATTCATTCTAGAAAGGAAATCCCACTTGAGAGAATCTTAAGCAACACGTCTAAGCATTGTTTGATAAGCGTCTTCTCATATGTTGAGCAAGAAAATATCAAGCACTTTTGCACTGATTGAAGTTTCATGGAAGAATCAAAGATAGGGTGCAAATTTTTGAATATGTGCACGCACATATATAAAGTGGTACTGCTAAACATCTAATAAGGGTTCTTTATATTTGGTTCAAGATTTGTCTGGAGAAGCAAATAAATGATAAATTCCTGCTCCTGTACTATACTGATGGAATCTAGAAAGAGAGGAATATGAATAATTATACTTCATAATGATGGCATGGAATATCTATGAGACCTCAGGACTTCTTATACAGAAGTTAAATCTTCTCACATAGATGTTCCTTGTTTGACCTTAAATTGCATGTAGAGTTATTCCCTGATTGTGCAGACTTTGGCATATTTCAT
Organism: Elaeis guineensis; assembly: GCF_000442705.2. Classification (NCBI taxonomy): domain Eukaryota; kingdom Viridiplantae; phylum Streptophyta; class Magnoliopsida; order Arecales; family Arecaceae; genus Elaeis; species Elaeis guineensis. The sequence goes on from NC_025999.2 coordinate 87,320,596, forward strand.
CCTTATGCTTTCCATTCTCAGCACCAGGCAATATATTTCCAAAAAGGCATCAAGAAAATACTGCTGATTTCCATTTTATGGACAAAGATAAATATGAGAAAGCTTACCTCACCAGCACTTTCCAGCTCTTCTTCTGAACTACCAGCCCAAAGTGTATGGGCCCTAAAAGCCCCTTCCATATTGGCAAGAAATGCTTGCACAGCAGCACTATCTTTTTCTGGATCAGGAGCTTTATTTGAAAAGGACACAATGAAACTGCCAAGTAAAATAAACTCAAATTTATCTACATAATGCATTTTATTGCAATTTTAATTTACAGAAGTAACACTTTTTGTATGCTGCAAACAAGCGGTTGGTCTGATGTCCAGCGCGACATGAATGTCACTAACCAAGCCCAGACAAGGTCTTAATCAAAAATAATTAATTAAAAATAGATCCAAAAGAAACCACCTAAATATGGTCGGATATTTCAAAATAGGAGAGAGAAGATATGAGAATGTATCTACACAAGTTTTCTCAGTCACATTACTCACCCTAGGCTGATCCAGTTTACAACATGGAAAGGTGATCTTGTAAAGTAGAACCACCACATGAACCAGACTATATAGTTTGATGACAACGTAGTTATAATATGTGAAAATACTAATTAAAACTTCATAAAGAAACAAGAAGGAACAGAAGAGCAAGCCTGCACAAACAAAAAAGAAGAACATTATGTGAAGCTATAATAATTAACAATAATGAAATTTTTAAGAATGGCACCATAAACAATTGTGAATATGTTCCACTCTGCATCATAAACAGTTATAATTATAATTCGATATATCATCATGACTTATTTAATACAGACTTGTTTGACAGAAAGCTGGATCATTTACCTGCTCCAATTGCATGTGACACCACCTCTTTTATTATTCTCTGACTATGAAATGACCTGAATATTTTTATTGCCTTTTTCTCAAATGAACTTAAGGCATGTTGCGACACCAAGATATATTGCATTCTAAATGGTTCATACTCCATAGTTCATATAATATCTAAACCTTAGTTGTTGTATATCCTACCAAGGTTGCCTACGCTGCTCATGTTGTGATTTTGTAGACCTTCTCTAGTAGTTGATTTCACTTCAATTGCATTCCAGGAGGCTCATGGTGCAGTCTCTCCATGGGAACCCAACTACACTATTAGGGATTAAAATGTCCTTTTAAATTTGTTTGCCAAAATTAGAAAAATCAAGAACTTTAAGAATTTGACAGTATAGCAGGGTTGATATACAGGATCAAATGCAATGCCCCTATTTTGTAGATAATTGAAAAGGCAGAAACATTACTTTGGAAACACATAGTAGGTGTCTCTATAGTGGTTGCTGGCTGAATATGTTGCAACAAAATAGAGACTACCATCTTTCTCAAAGCTTATCTGACATTCGCCTCTTCTTTACATACTACAAGCCTGGATGATCTCCCTTTAGATCTAAGAAATTTTGAACTCTGCATCTTAAGACATGGAATGATCCCAAAGGACGCCATGGTGGGTCTTTCACCAGATACTACAACTGCACATGGCATCAAAAATGTTGCAAGTCCTGGCTTTGACATGGAGGTCACAGTAGCAAACATTTCTTCCTTGTTGTAAACTCCAAAAGAAAGGAGGAATGCTATAGCATGACAATAAGACAATGAGGCAAAACTTGATGATTTATTAGCCAGTTGCAGATGAAGTAGAGTGCCATTTTTGGTGTCATCCTTCTTTTTTCTTTTTTCCAAAATTCTCTGCCAAGTAAATGAGGATTTGAAGGACATAATGCATCTTGGATGAGAATCAAGTTGGAGTCACTCTTTTCAACTTGTCTCTTGAGAGATGATGTTTCCCAGAAACCTACTGTCTTTACTTTCCTTTTCCGCAAAAATAATGGTCGATGGTGGGAATTGATCTTTGCTCTCAGTTTCCCATAAACTAAACTCATGAAACATAGACTGAGCTTACACAAAAGAAAGTACCTGGTGATCTCAAAGAGTATCATTCTATCATATTCCTATCTCTAGCAAGCTCTTCAATCCTAATTCCTATCATGAGCTTAACAACAACTGTCATTACAGTTCTTGGGATGGGCAAAACGGCTCCAATAAGAAGCCCCTGACGCACCAAAACAAATCATCGCAACGAATAAAAGGTTCAATCAAGATACAAAAAAAATGCCACTCAAGACCGAAAGTAAAGAATAATGAGCTCCATGAAGCCGGCATCAGCTAACCAGTTTTCGATTGCATTGCAAGTGACGAAAGAGGGGTTGCGAGGAGAGAGAGAGAGAGAGAGAGAGAGGATTCCAGGAGGGGGTGACCTCTTGATGGATTTGACGAAATCGGCAGCGGAGGGGTGGCGCATGCGCTCCAGGAAGTCGTGCCATGTGAGAGGGGCCATGGAGGACCCAAAGGCGTCGGAGCCGCCGCCGCCGTCCATTCGCTTCAGAAAAGCCTCCGCCTTGGCCTTCCAATCGACCAAATTCTTTGGCTTGGAAGAGGGGGACGGAGGGGATCCGATCAATCACCGACCTCCACCGAAGAGACTCGAGAAGATACAAGGATGGAATCGGAAGCCTGAAGCTCGAAGACTTCGACGGCGATGGCAGGGCATGAGTCACGAGTCATCGCTCATCACCGATCTGTTTTTTCTCTTTTGGTTTTTCCCTTTTGCTTTTGTTTTTTCAAAAAATAAATACATAAATTGACGTGGACCTGAAGCATGATGGCCCAGTGTCTCCCTTATTGGGCTTCATAGGAGATGGCCCTATACACTTGCTCTACGAGTATTTGATGGGCCTTGGTTATTTTGCCGATTTAAGCCCAAGAAAACCCACAATACGCCATTCATTAGCCTTTTTTCTGTTATTAGTCTGATTTTGTTTAGTGAAAGATCAAGATATAAGATGAGTGATCTAATGATTGCATTTCTAGTTTAAGTGCTGGTGCTATGATTTGATTTAGATTCAACATTCTTATGTCTTTGGCTATTTGCTAATGTCGTGCAGGGTCGGATAGGATGCATGGGTATCGTTAACTTATTGAGTTTAGAATATTCCCAAGCCTAAAATCAATTGATACAGCGCAAGTAAGAATAAGCGTGCAATGTAACCTATAGATTATGCATTTTACATAATTAGGGGCAAAACTTGTATGCACAATCTTCACCTTCATGCCGTCATAATTATGTAGTAAGGTGGCTTGGAAGGAGGATGATGCATGCTTCTAACAATAAAAGTATTTATCGTTCAATAAATTATTGTTGTTACTACTATTATTTTTATTAATAGTATTCATTGGAAAGAGCAATATAATTATTGCGTATCTTACTAGCTATGTTAGGATGGTAAGGTCCTAAGCAATACATATCTTAAACATAAATACCGGGCATAAATGCAAGCATGCCTCTATATAACGTGAATCATGAATTTCTTCATATAATATATAAACATGATAAGAATTTGATGCAGGGTTGCCATATGTGGGTGGAGTGTATGGCTTATGCCATGCATAGATGACTCAACACTAATATTAGCATGAGCTAGCGCCCTTTTCAAAATTGCATGGGTGCATCCATACCAATCTAGCATGGTAGAGAGTTGATATGCATATTCCTCTTCGTTTCGAGGACACCATGATCGTATTAATTCGTTGTGAGATTGATAAGGTTGGCTTAATTCTATTTATCGAACAATAATTCCAACTGTCATCGGACTTCTGCCGAGATTTTAGCAAGAAACTTGGGTGGCCCTAGTAGGCCTTTTGGCCCTCAACTGATGAAGCTAGCTCAATGGATGTCTCTTTCCTTTGGAATCCTTAAAATCAACTCGGATGGTGCAGTGTGACAGTGTTGGATGGTAGTCAGATTTGTTATTAAAAACTATTCTATCTTCTTCCCCTGTTTCTTTTGTAGAACTAGTAGTTGCTTGGGCAGAGGCGACATGTGCACCTTTTCAATTTCATGCGCATCAACTTTGGCTTGAAAGGGTCTTTGCTACTATTTTGCCATAGATCTCAACCAAAGCTGCAACAAAGGAGATAAATAGATCTCTATTGCAAGATATGGAAGAGGATCTTGGTTTTATTTTAGGCCTTGGATGAGTTGTTCTCATTGCAGGTCATACCATCGCATCTTTTAAGTTGGCTTATTTGTTGTATAATGGTTTCCATGATGCAGGCCTTAATTTTGGCTTAAGTACCCTTTTCTAGAAGGTCACCTTGTATGTTATCTAGAAGGTGTACACAAAATACAATGTGAGAAATAGGCAGAAACGTTTCAGGCGGTCCTGTCGAAGCACAGGACTTCTCAATTATCCAAGCTGCCACGGCAAATTGAATTCAGTTCCAACCTACCAACAAAGTTAACCGGCCTTGGACACCGTAATCTGTCCAAAATCCAAGGACCGTCGCTCCACTGCCCCAGCGAAATTCCCCCACCGTTTACAAACCACACGTTCGCGGAAGGTCTCGGCCTTTACCACGCCGGTTCGTGAACCGCGGCAGACGCGCGGGAGAGACCTAACTTCATCCAAATCTAATTAGATCGGAGAAAACGAGAAAAGCGAGAGGTAATATTCTGGAAGGTCCCTGGCTTTTATCAGACCGGTTTGTAACATGGCGGGGAAATCCACCAGAGACACCTAACTTCATCAAGATGTAATTAAGCCGACCAAGGAGGGCAGAGAGGATCTTCTTCGACACGACGGCAGATGGTCCATCGAGCATCGAGAGTGAGGTAACGGCAGGAGCAGCGTCCGTCACAAGTCATGCCATCGCATCTCCTAAGTGGGCTTATCTGTTGTTATAATGGTTTCCATGATGCAGGCCTTAATTTTGGCTTAACTCTTTTTCTAGAAGGTCACCTTGCATGGTTCGTTTCGCTAGCTTTAAATTCACGGCGTTACATTTCTGCATTACTCGCCGTATCCTGGTGCTCCATTGCGGGTATTTTGTCCTCCTCCTCCTCGCTTTCCCTCCTCCTCTCTGGCTCGATCTGGGACCCAAGAGAGGTGCCGTAGAAGGAGGGGAAGAAACGGAGAAGGGAAGAGGAGAAGAAGTGAAGTGGAGATAGGGAGGAGCCAATGAAGGTCCGAAGCGGCGGTGGCTGCGGCGAGAGCAGAGTCTCGGCGAGATTGATCGTTGTTGCCTTCGTCGTCGGCTTCGGCATTGGAGTGCTGTTCTCGGACAGGTGGCTTCTTTCTCGTTTTCAGACTGGTCCCGTTCTCAACTCGAATGTCCTTTCCCCGTTACTTACCGAACAGAATCAGGATCTCCATTCGTGACAAAATCCCTTTTGTCTTTATTTTTTTTAAAAAAATCTTTTTTCCCCTGTTCCTTGAAGTGATTGCCTTCATTTGTTTAAAACCGGTATATTTTTCCTTCAGTTCTTGAGCTATTTCTATTATTAGATGCTCTTTCTTTGTCCATTTGATTCATTTTTCTTCCGAAAATTAGTTTTTTTTTTTTTTTGTTCTTTCTATCTTTTTGGCCGGTTGATTGGTCTGATGGTTGGTGGTTTGATGTGGAAGGTTCTGGACCGCCGCAGACTCAAATGGCCATGTTATCTCGGGGCCGTGGCAGGAGCAAGAGCTTGAGGTCATCTCGGGTGACTGCACCACCAAAAAGGTCAGCTTTGATTCTCACAGCCAAGTAAATATTGTGGCAGATTCTGTTCCCCCCAAGGTGAATTCTTCTCTAATTGTAAATTATTATGGACATTAGAAGCCTGTCCCGGATAACGATACAATGGGAGACGTGACCAAGGCCCATGAAGCTATACAGTGCGTATAAGAATCTTGAATAATGTAGCTTTGCTGTAATTCTTTCTCCCTTGTTTGAACCGAGTAGAGATTAACTCACAGTCATCTGATCGTTGTTCAGGTCTCTGGACAAAACAATAGCTACACTCCAGATGGAGCTCACAGCCACACGGAGCTCTAAAGAGTTGATGGGATCGGATGGTTTCCAGTCAATGCCTTCATCCAACCAGCAGAAGAAGAAGGCTTTCGTCGTGATCGGGATAAACACTGCATTTAGCAGCAGGAAGAGGCGGGACTCGGTCAGAGCCACCTGGATGCCTCAAGGTTTGTTCCACCCCCCACCCTCACAAATAGGAAATTATCCTTTTCAATGATCACATCGTTTTCCAGTTAGAATTATGCTTGTTTTGCTGTCTTTCTTGTGTGATCCGCATGAATTTTTTGGATCCATAAACATCCAAAATGTTAAATCTAACGAGATATAATAGTTCATGGAGAATATGCTCATTTTGGACTGCCTGGTCTCAGTGAGCGAAAGAACAAGGATTTTTTGTATGTATATGGATGTTTTAGTACTGAATGTGATTCTCATATGGCAAGCGCATGAATATGCTGCAATTTATATTTGGCTGTTGCAGTAATAATCAAAGTAAACATTCGATCATTCATATGTATAATAAAGTCTCAAAATTCTTGAAATTGTTTTAACTTTTAAGAACTTTCAACCATTTTAGTTAGCTTTACCTCTTTTACTGTTTTTATATTTATTTTTATAGACCTTACATTGTATGCCTTTCCCAGGTGAAAAGCTCCAAAAACTAGAACGTGAGAAAGGACTTGTCATCCGATTCATGATTGGTCACAGGTAATTTATAAATTCAGGCTAGTTTCTGAGTCAAAAAAAAAAAAAAAAAAAAGCAAAACAAAAACTTCTGAATCTTTGATTTTTAGTGGATGAATTTAATTATTTGTTCAGAAACCCATGCTTTGGGATGGAATTATAATTTCAAAGTCAACAAATTTTAGGCAGCTTGCATTCATGCTAGGAAGGAAGATAGTTAAAATAGCGAATGGGTAAATGAAATTCGGATGTGTTGATGACACAGAAGATAATTTATGAATTAGATAGAGATGGATTTTCATTTAGAAATGGGTTTATTTTCTACCTAACTATTTTCTTTTCAATGCCTTCATGGTATAATGTTGCTTTATCTTCAATAATCCTTGTGAAAACTTTCTAGCTGTTAGTTATAAGCTGTTACAATAATAAATAGAGGCAGTGCATGTACTGCTGGAAAATTCAACACTAACCACAGTTATTTCTATGCAGTGCGACATCCGATAGCATTCTTGATCAAGCTATTGATGCAGAAGAGGCTCAGCATAACGATTTTCTAAGGCTGGTAAGGCATATTCTGCGAGTATTCTGATAGTAAGAATCCCAGACTTAATGAAACATAGTTTACATGCAAACTGACTGTGTTTCATTGTTACAGGATCATGTTGAAGGTTATCACAAACTATCTGCAAAAACAAAAATATATTTCGCTACTGCAGTTGCCAAATGGGATGCTGACTTTTATGTCAAGGTGGATGATGATGTCCATGTTAATCTAGGTTTGTCTTTGGGCTTCTATTATTGGAGACTTTTTCTCTTGTTGCACTCATGGTTGATGAAGATGCTGAAGTATTTCATCCATATTGCAGGTATGCTTGCTGGGACACTCGCCCGTTACAGATCAAAGCCCAGGACCTACATTGGGTGTATGAAGTCCGGCCCAGTTCTTTCTCAGAAGTAAGCATCTAATTATTGTTTACCGAAAAGGTTATCTTTAAACAAACAAAGAAAAAAAAAAAAAAAAAACAATTTTTATGTCTGAATTGTTCATATGTGTTTCAGGGATGTGAAGTATCATGAACCTGAATACTGGAAATTTGGAGAGGACGGAAACAAATACTTCCGTCATGCAACTGGGCAGATCTATGCCGTCTCGAAAGATCTAGCCACATACATTTCCATCAACCAGTAAGAATAGGACAAAAGAGAGAGATTTTAGTATGCAGGAAATGATGATAGCATTCTGATAAGTTGATCATGGTGCAGGCCTATACTGCACAAATATGCTAATGAAGATGTATCACTTGGCGCTTGGCTTATTGGCCTTGAAGTGGAGCACATAGATGAGCGTAACATGTGCTGTGGAACTCCACCAGGTGCAGTATCAATGCTTCTGGTTGTTAATTTTTCTGATGATTCTCTTCTCAAATAATGCAGTACTTCATTGTTTATCTTTTCTTTTTCTGCAGACTGTGAGTGGAAGGCCCAGGCAGGGAATGTCTGCATTGCATCCTTCGATTGGAGTTGCAGCGGGATCTGCGAATCGGATGAGAGGATGATGGAAGTTCATAAAAAATGCAGTGAGGGAGATGATGGCCTTTGGCGTGCTCTCTTGTGATAGATTTTCTCCTAGTTAATGAATATCAGATTCTATCCGGTCATCTCTCTTTTTTCCTCAAAAAGAGAAGAGAAGAAAAAGGTCATCATTCCACCACTAGACCAGATCAATGTACCTTACCTTTAGCAAAATTATAATTGAGATACATTGTAATTGAATCCTTTACTGTACACTAGGTTGTTACTAAAAATCTTGATAAAAGAAAAATTGGGAAGTTCAAAGCTTGGAATTGAGATTTAAAAAAAAAAAAAAAAAAAAAAAAAAATATATATATATATATATATATATATATATATATATACATTGTACTAGAGCCCCCAACAAGATTCACACTATTTTTTTGGATACCGGTAATTAACAACAATGCAAACACGGATTTCTCTATTAAGTTGTACAGTTTACATCTTGTTTCTAGTCATGGCGACATTACTGGCCATGTTGACACATATTATAGACTGCGACATCACAGTGGCCCTTCTGGGGTTTATGTTGAGAGTACTTCTGGTGTAAACTAGCTGCCCTTTGGCATGGAAAAGAATAAGTAGCAAGAGCTGGAAAACAGGTGATGGATTATGTTTATATCGACTTTGTGTTGAAAATTCATGCTCACATCTAGAGCCTAGGCTTGGCCTGTAGGTGCTTATTATTATCATGCATTCTGTCATGCAGTGCATTTTTTAAAAACTTCCAACTTCTATAGTTTCACTTTGGTTGTATTGAATGTACTGCTGATCTGTGGCTGTAGAACAAAGCATTCTGTTTCTGATTATATTATGGATCAGCGAGTGAGATGCTGCACCAGGAAATGCTCAAGTCCAAGACCAAGTGGTAAATGAGTTGAAGACAGCCTCCAAATAAGTTGTAGGTCTTGATGAAGTTCTAGTTGCACCTCCTGCATCATATGTGATCCTACGGCATCGCATATCTTTACACATCGAGGCCCTTCAGGGAGAGCCCTTTAGAATATTTTGTGCAATGCAAAAATTCTTCGTCCACCATCTTTGGTGAAAAAAAACTGAGGTGGAGTACATTGCTTCACTGTAGCGCAATTTATAATGGGGCTGCATGTCCAACACTATGGAGGTTTAATGCAGTCCCAATTTTTTTATTTTTTAAAATTTTTTCAACAAAATAGTTTTTTCTTTCAAGATGTCATCTTTTATTTTATTTTGCTCGTGCTTGATCAAGATATGATAGATAATAACGTGGCATCATAATAATCAATAGGATATCATAGAAAATAGCAAGATGTTATAATAACCAACAGAATATTATAGAAAATAATAGGAAGTCATCAATGAAATGTCACAAAAAGTAATGAGATGTCGTATGCTTGGTATGACGTCTTATGTCCGTAATATTATTTTTCAATAATTATTCATAGGATATAAATTCTATCATAGAGAATAACAGGAAGCGATAATAATCAATAGGATATTTTAAAAATCAATTGGATGTCATATGCTATGATATGTCTGTATCGATAATATTACTTTCTGATAATTATGCATATGATGCCATATCATTATTATAATTAACGTCTTGTTATTTTCTATAATATTTTGTTGATTATTATGATATCATGTTATTATCTATGACATCATGGTCAAGTATAACAAAATAAAGTAAAAGATGATATTTTGAAAAAAAATGATATTATCGTCAAAAAAAAAAAAATGAACTGGATTAAATTCTTATAGTATTGAAAACCGTTGAAACTTCTATCATTAATTGCACTATATGGCTTAATTCGGTGAAGTGGTGCATCCCACTTTAGTTTTTTTCCACCGGAGGTGGTGGACAAAAAATTCCACTTTATATGATTGATTAAATTAAGCCCTACGTTCATGCTTTTTATTCTCTATTGTCCACTTGCCTTTCATTTCACCCAGCCATGATATCATTTCCGACCAAGTCTAATTCACTGATCCCCAATGCCTGTGATTACATCTTTTTCTGCACGTCATATACTTCTGAAGGAAAATTTCCAAGTAGAATGCCTGCTTGAAAACACAAGTTTGATAATAGTGATGGAATTGCCTTAATTAGCTTTGAATTCTAATGAGTGTTTTTCTTATTTCTTCAACAGTTACAAGTTATTAAGGGCACATAGGGAATTGGGCTGGATTTCCTACAAGAATCGGGTCTTATGGCCTGCCGAGCCTGTATTCTTCTAAAGGTCCATCCTAGTTTTGGGTTATATCCCATCTGGAGATTTGTTGGTACGTAGAAAAGGGCAAAAAAAAAAAAAAAAGGACTCGTGGAGGGTTTTTTTTGCCCTCCCAAAGAATTTGGGATGATGAGATATTGGGTTGATATGGGATCTACCTAAATAGATTGTCCACTCCATGAATCCAATAGAAAATCCAACCCAATATAGGCCATAAATATATTTCCTCAAAAAGAAAAAAGAAACAAGAGGGGAAAAAAAAAAAAGACAACTAAAATCGAGCTATCAAGGGACAAAAACCCTCCCCCAAATCTATATTCCACTTTGACAATCCTTCTCCTTATCTTTTCCTTTTGTCGCCCCCCTACTCCTCCCTCCCCCTCCTTTTTTTTTTTTTTGCTTTCTTTTTTTCTCCTTTTACACCATCATTATATTCAATTATTTTTGGTGTGAGCATCTGCATTCAATTTTTTGAACAACTTTCAGGGCATTATTGTTTCCCTACGTTTTACCTTCAAAAATCTAAAATGAGGGCTCCCATATGTGAATCATGACACCTGACATACAACTCCAATTATGGGGCCTAAAAAATCTCAGCAAATATCAAAGGGCAACATGAACTATTTATTATTTCTGACATCCAATAACTACCAATTGTTGTACTTTCCCTCAAACTAAAATTATTCAGCTATTATGATCAATTTAAATCCAAAACATAACTAAATTACAGATGCATCACCCATCACAAGAACGTAGAACATCTTGTAACAGCAAATGACAATATTATGGATATTCTATATCTAACTATTGCCAATTTGTACCAAATTTGCAATGATGTTAAAATGCAATTATTAAGACCCTTACATGACATCAATATAATGATCATAACAAATATAATTCAGCATGCAACTGCAGTTAAATTTGTACCATTAAATATGCTCATAGTGCATGGGCATCCCCCAAAGTTGATACAAGTACATGTCTCCTCTTAGAAAAACCATTGTCCTGAGTGTGTTGTTTGTAAATATGATGATTTTACCAATTTCATGGAGTGTGCTGCAGTCATGCACACTCCGTAGAAGATCAATGGTGAAACATAGAAGTCAAATGGGTTGCCTAACAGTCTAAGACCAACGGACTGGAAATTATGGGCTAGTAGCTTTCCCTAAGGTCAAGGTGGAATCTCAACCCATGTTTCAGCATGTTAGAAAGTTTAAGTAGGGCCCTCTTTTTGTGCATGATGAGTGGCATGCAGAGAGACTTTGACTTCCTCATCCATATTGGGTGGTTGCATTTAGTCAACCATAGGAAGTGAGTAAGACAATCACTTATAAATTTAAGCAATGCCATAGAAACAAGGACAACCCTTGTGATATCTTGCTTCCCCACCTGAAATCTCTCTCTATAGTGGGGGTCACAATCCAAGCAAGATTCTAATCCTATTTCAGAAGGATATGTAATGAATATAACATCGGTCTATCTAGTGTCACCAATTATTACTAGCATATTCTGTAAGTAAAATTACTTAAATATATAATAAATATTTAAATAATTATTAGTTACTTCAATATTTTGTCTTGACATAAATGTAATGCATTTGGAGTGAGCCACTCAGTCCAATTGTTTTCCACTAGCCTATCTGAGAATATTTTTCAATTATTTCTATTTATTAGCTCAGCTACCTACGACTTATGATTTTTTCTTCCAATCAGTTGACCTTAAATTTATGTAGAGTAATCAATAAAGATTCAGCAAATACGTGAATAGTTTTGCCTACTAAAATTAAAAAAGTTGAATCTTTTTTATCCAAAAGGCCTTTTTTTCTAAGCTGTTTGAAAGTCCCTTGTATGAGAATTAGGGTTGTCCTGGTGATAACATTTCTCTGCTTTGCAGCCAGAGGCTGGGAGTCTTGGATGATGCAATTAAAGTATTTAAAACTGAGTAGTTAAAGTAGGAGCGGATCTCCTTATCTAGAAACAAAAGAATTCCTTGCATCCTTGGTTCCATGGTTTTATTTCTAGCCTGCAGTTTCCATGGAAGAAATTATGAGCGTTCAAGACCAAAACATTCGATAGTGACGTTGCATTCAATAATACATGAGAGGGTGCATTTATAGACAGGGATTTGATCCAAATCCAAGGTTACCGATGGGACAGCCCTAGAGAACCTATAGATCTAATAGCACAGGGTCTGAAGTCTGTAGGCCAAAGAAATACTCCCGTGCTTTTGGTTGTATCTTAAGGTTGAAATCGGATCGTATGCAAGTCCATATTTATTTTATCTGATGAATATGAATACGGATATGAATATTATTCAGATGAAAAAATTTATATTCATATTTATTTTAAATAGATACGAATATAATTTGGATATAGAAAGCATAGATATAATTATAATATAAGTTTGATAATTAAAGAATCAAAGATACTACTACATAGATAATAAATCAAGTTAATAGAATATTTATATGGCTGTATATTTTTTTAAAAAATTAATTAGTATATATAAAATTATATAAGATTACAGATAAGTTCGAATGTTCGGATACGGATCGGATAATTGTCTATCCATATCTATATCCATTTTTTTTGACGAATATAGATACGGATATAGATATTAATGGATCTTCAAATTTTATTTATATCTGAATTGATTCGGATATGAAAATAGATCCGAATGGATATTATCCATACTATTTTGTCCCAAATGTTATGCAACTATTTTTATTTTTGGGCACACAAGCGCCACAGTCCCATAATTTGTGCCTGCCTATTCAATCAACATGCCACTATTTTTCTCCGTTATGCCATCCAAAATATTGTTCATTCATCAAAAAAAAAATTTCTCAACTCATTGTTCATTCGTCAAGAAAGTTTTTTCTCAACTCTAGGAGATCTCTTGTGCAATGTCACCACTCACCAGTAAACCTTGCACTATGCGCACCATAGATGCATGCCGATGATCAGGAGATTGTCATACATAGCTTTTATCTGGCGTAACATGACCCCTCATGAACAACTCTATGATCCTGCTTCTATGATTTAGAACGTGAGCTTAGTTTGCCGAGCAACACTAATCTAATTTCCACCATAGGCTTGAGTGTTATAGATGAACATTTTTATCAGGCAAAGATACATTAATTTATAATTTTATCCCATAGTGAGTCACAAAGAGGCCATATGCCAAAAATACAAATATCAAAGGACATGCTACAAATATTGCAAACCCTCGTATAGTTAGTTAGAAGCATGGTTCGCGAGACCATGCCTTAACATTTCCATCCAATGGAAATACTCTTTTCTTAATAAATGCATAATTCGATATAAAGTCCCAATTAAGTGACCAAGAAAAATAAGTATCATCGTAGTGATAATAAAAACACATAAAATTAATTAGAATATGAAATATATATATATATATATATATATATATATATATATATATATATATATATATATATATATATATATATATATATGAAATCTATTTCAAATCATATTCACAATTGATGTGATTATAGTCATCAATCAAATAGTTTTCAATATTTGAATAAACAACATGCATGGGAATGGCACGTACCCAAGGTGAGTGATTGGAGACTTTAATTCAAGCCAGAATCAGCAATGTGGACTGCTAAAGTAAATGATCAGATAGAGATGAACCCTCCCACACACAACCCCACCAGTCCACCAAAAGAAAGAGTTCAATCTTAAGGCATCAAATCCACTTTGATGCAGAGATTATGCAAGCCTGCTCCCCGTTGCAAAGAAAGTGGTGACATCAGAGGGAAAAAAGGATATAAAAATCATAATCTCACTTTAAAGCACACCTCGTGCATGTTTTTTTTTTTTGTTTGGTAAGACACCTCATGCATGGTTTACAGTACTGTTAGTCGAACTTGTTAAATATGGATGCAAGCCTACATGTGGCCTACTCAGAGTATCTTTGAGGATTTTTGAAATGATTTTTTTTTCTAAAATATACTTAACAAGAGGTATTTAGGCAGTTGCTGTCAGGAAAGATAGAATGCCATCCATAAAATATCTTATTGGATACATGACCATGTAAAATGTTGGACTCACCCACATAAGAAATTTAAGCAATTGTCTGAAACTATAAATGGCTATCTGTTGAGAGCAATCAACTCCCAGTAAAGGAAGAATTCAGATCAAATGCATGCTCGGAAACATACTGCACCAGAAAGGGTGGGGAGGAAATGCCGCCGGTTATTAATTTGGTTAGTTTACCATTGAACTTGATCACAATAACGTGATGCAAAACGCTTAAGCATCATTTTTACCATTATTTTCTTCTGAAAATTTAACAGACATCAAAAAAAAAAAAAAAAAAAAATAGTGCATTGAACTAGGACTTGCCTATGGAGAAATTATATTTTATTTACACGCCATACACTATGTGACCATGCATACCATGAATTATAGCTGCTTGTTCTTGTAGCATAATGCACCGAGATGAGCAGCCGATGAATAGGGTCCGTAAATGACTAGCGGCTGTGACTGATGGCTTGATGGCTATATGATACATACCATATATATAATTTCTTAGCAATATTTTTTACCTAGCAACTGAATGTTATTGATGAAGTTTGTCCGAACGCATGCCCAACTTATTCTCTCAAAAAGAATGTAACATTTGTGCCTTACCTGAGAGAGAAAAATGGCAAGCTAACTGCTTTCATGAAACTGACGCGAGGAGAATACTGAGTTTTACACTAGTGGCTTACCTTACCTTATGTATATATGTATATGACTTAGCAAACTTCTTTTTTTTCAAATAATAAAGAAAGAGAGAAAAGCTTAATGCTTTATTGGCCACCAATCCTCGGTGGGAACATGGACTTCACTCTCCTCGGTGGGAACGTGGAATCCGCCTTTAAAAGCCTCGCCAACGCACTCTCCAAAATCTCATAATTTTTTCGATAGCTCTTGCATTATTGCATGGTAAAGCAATCCAATGATGAGCAAACCAATCAAACAAGTATCCACTAAGCTATCACGGCCCACACGACCACAAGCAACCTCATCAAAACACGGTACAATGTAAAGGGAAGGCTTGCACGTCCCTCCATTTCTTGGACTCATGTGATTGTTTGATGTGATTTGCTTTTCCTTTTGACTTTATTTTTTTTTTTTTTTGTGCTTTTTTTTAAATGGCACTAAAATGCTATATGCATCACATTTACGTATGATTACTTTCCATATATAAAATTTCATTCCACATATTTCATGAAAATTAAAACAAAATGCTAAAACACACCATCTTTTTTTTTTTTTTTTGAAAGAGAAAATAGAGGTCAAAGATCATCAAACTTCGTTAAATTGGAGAAGAAAGAATTATAGAAGAGAAGAGAATATGTTACAAAGATACGTATGATTTACAATTCGGACAAAAACAATCCGAGAAAGACCGACCTTTCAAGGGCTAAAAAAAATAGCCTACGATCACTTCTTTGAATTAGTTTTTTATTTCAGCTAACTTTCTCACATCCTACTTCAAGAGAAGATTTTCGTTGCAACGGTGATATCATGTCAAATTTACAATAATCCAATCAAAATTCAAAAATCGGTAGGACAGTATGGAGTATCATCAAGAGAATCGGTGAAATATATGATAATTGATGAAATACAAGCGTTCTTATTGGATTATGATAAATTCGATGTGGTATCACTATTGCGAAGTTTTTTCCCTACTTCACAAATACATATACACATCCATCCATCCACACATAGATAGATGTATCTATATATTAAAAAAAATCTAGTCACCAGCATTCCACGTCTAAACTACTATAGCATATATATATATATATATATATATATATATATATAGAAAGAAAGAAGAAAGAGAGAGAGAGAGAGAGGACTCAAATCAAGGTTAAAATGGGGCAAAGATAGACCATGTATAGTTATTGAATGGCATTTGGCTTCATGAGTTCAGAAGACAAAAAGCAAAGTTAGAGGCTGAAGTCAGAATTGACCCCATTTTCTTATCCCCGAATATGATGGAGAGAGAGAGAGAGAGAGGCCCTCCGACCCCTCCACCCTCTAACAAACATGGGCAATGACCCGTCCAAAACTACGATGGCAGAAAGGCTCCTCCACTCTACTTTTAGGCTGGATAGATAGCAGAATTCCATTATTCCACACAAGCACTCCATTATTTCCCAACACCACCTCCCAATCAAAAATCTCAAAAGATAGAGAATAAAATGGGGCTAGCTAGCGAGAATCTCTCTCCATCATCATCATAATTATTATCAGCCACTGTTCATGCACCTCATCACCATAAGTTCCTCAAAAGAATGGCGAAGTGACCGGATATATGGATTAATGGAGCCCGCCACCGAGGGAAGAGGCCACGCTATGGAGTAGTTGGTAGGCTCTCAGAACGCCAGTCCCAGCCACCCACTGATCACTGGATGGCTGTGCTTCCGTGTTGCGAGATATCATGGAATTCTTTACGGATTATATACGCTTTGGAATGCCTAACGACACGGAGTTATCAGCATTTATCCATTCCCATCAGCTGCGAATCAAGACGAGAAACAGCCTACGAGGGGGTGTTTTGATGGTGTTGGCTAAAACTTTTAGCCTTGGTTTTTATTTTAACGGCTATTTTTGCCTTGTAATTATTTACATATGATAATGCGCAAAACAAGCTTACCTTTGCACAAAGCACTAGTCCATGTGCGAGGATTAATAGATTTTAATGTTTAGATTATAGAAAATTGATATGGTCTTGCTTTTTTCACTTATCTGATGTACAAGTTGGTGATCATTCAGATATGTCATTTTTAGGTTCTAGATATGTTTAGTAGTATAAATTATGATGAAAAATGTGAAATTTTTATTAAATTTTCTATAATTAATTTTGGAATATTCAAGAGAAATAGATATTCTCTCCTTTAGAAAAGAATGTAATATATCTAGAGTATTATTTAGTATAATGGGATTTTTTTTCTTTCCATCCCTTATGGTCATCCAAACCTTCAAAATTTTAGTCTCACGGTTAATCTATAAAAATATATATGGATAGTGTAGAAGGATAGGCAATGGTTATTAGTCCATTAGTCAATGATTTAAGTGAAGAGGCAAGGAAATTGTAGAGTGGAAGGAGGATGAAGAAATAATAAAAAGATAAAGGTGGACAATGGGAAGGACATGCTATGATCTTAAACTTCTATTCAAGTAAAGCATCTAGATCTCTCTATAATCATCTTTCCTAACTTCAACTTTAATAGGGCAAACATGAAAGGTTGGATTAGGAAGTACAAGATGAATTTGAACTTCGAATCTTTCAATGCATCTTTTGTTGCCAAAATCCCTAGTTGACTCTTGGCTTAACATGAATCCTAGTAAGATGGATATAAAATGATGGTCACAAACTCTCATATCATTATTACATTCTCCTTTTGAAGTTTGTAATGGATTTAGTCCAATGATAACCTATTCAGAACTTAGAGCAAGATACCTAGTCAAATATTCAAATAAAATATTTAAAAAATTCATAATTCAAAAATGTGACTTAAACGGAGTCAAAACTAGTTAAATTATCTTATTGAATAAAAAATTTCTATTTATGAAATGGGGATATCCCGATGGCCACACCTCTTTACTTAGCAATTAGCGGTTCTGGATTCGAATATTGAATGATGCATTTCCAAATATCGGAATGTAAATAATTATAAGTATGGATCCTCTATACCAGGACACTTGTATCCATCTATATCTCATACATTAGATTGCTTCTCATATTAGGACTCAAATGCTGTATCAATTGAGCTTATGCTAGGGCTAAAAATTGGTTAGATATTATCTGACTGTATATATTTATCTAATTCAGATTCAGATAGAAATCTTGTAACCAAAAATACCTAAAAACTATTGACATACCATTGGGAAATCAAACTATTTGCCTCTTAGCGGTCAAGAATCTGCCAACCACCATGACCACATTCTACTTTATTAAACAATCTATTTCTTCAAAACTTATTCATGTTATAAAATATACTTATTTGAAATATTTTATAATATTTTATATTTTAATAATTACTTCTTTCCATAAAAAAAAAGATCCTTTTTCTTTTGATGAAAAATGGAAATGAATAATTTCATTCTATTCTTTATGATAGTTTCACAACCTTTTCTAAAGTATTTAAAAAGATCAAAAACTTTAACATATTTTTATATTTGCATATATTTTTTTATACAGATCCTCTAAAATATGGATAATTCATGATTCTATTTATTTGTATTGCAACTAGTAAGTAATAGTAGTTAAATTTATTAATATTTTATACTATATATTTATCTAAATAATTTAAAATTTTAATATATTATTAATACAAATTCTAGTCAAATCAATAACCAAGACCTTTGGCCAACCAATTTTTATGCAAGTTTAGTACCTACACCTCAAGTCATTACCTAGATATTATGCATTATGTATTATCTTGATAGTGAATTTTGTTCCCATCCTTTAAGATCATGTCATTTATATTAGTTTTTATTATTGAATTTCACTCAAAATATGATTTATATCAAATAATATCTAATTTATATCTGCATCAGTTTAAAACAATTATGAAATGCTTAATATTATTCATGAAATAAATATATCGATTGCAGAAGGGTCCTTTAATTGCACGTCGGTTATGAGTTAAAAGAGACTCTAGCTTATATGAAATATGGGTCTTTAACTATTTTCTCTCATGAGATGTCTTTTAAAGTACAAAATCATGAGGCCCAAAATGGCGAGGCCACTGAAGCCATCAACCCACTGAAGCACAAGATGGCCAAAGCTAAAGTGGACAATATCTCATCATGGAGGAGCAAAGACCGACCCAGCTATCCGAACTATTCGACCCTAACTGTAACAGCATAGTGCTAGAGAAAGGGTTCACCTCCACCCACACATAAGTTCCTCTTGATTGGGAGGGCTACTGTTGCAGAGGAGGGGACCTTTAATCCCATATTAGTTGAGTCAAGGAGACTCTGACCTATATAAAATAGGATTTCTCTTCCTCATGAGGTATTTTTTAAAAGATAAAATCATAAGGCCCGAAATGGTCGAGACCTACTAAAGCTAACCTCCGACCATATAGATCCAGCACGATTCGATGTCTTGGTTTAATAGATCTAAATACTGACCGATGCCGTACAGTAACTTCAATAAGTGATAGAACAGCAATAATAACAAAAGAAATCAATCCCCAAGCGGTTCCTCCTATCTCAGCTAGCGATCTCATTCTTAGAGCCCAAGATCCACCTACCAACGACATTGTCGTTGTTCCCCTACCACTCTAGTCTGATCCTCATCCTATTGAAGCTTGAGAGAAGGGGTATACCCAAAAAAATATTGTTTGAAGATTCGACCTCGACCTACTTTCCTATCTGTGGAAGATCTCAATGGGAGAAAAGCTCTAGAAGAGAGTTCAGGACATTGAGTGTCATCTTGGCGAAGTCCAGAACGAGCCTCACCAAAGCAATGATGGACTTGACTTCTACTCTAGACTGCTATTTATCAGATCATTCTAGAGAAACTGATCCTAACTTGATTCAAGATACCTCAGCTGGAGTCATAAGACAGCTCCACAAATCTTTTAATCATCTACAGGGTTATAGAACCCTCATGATATTTAGAGTACTCAGACACCCTCCTCTAGCTCGCCTTTCTGGCCACCCTCAAAAAGTTGGCAAGAGCATGGTATTCTGGACTCTAGTCAAGGTCCATTCACTTGTTTGAGCAATTTGGTAGGCTATTTGTTACTCATTTCGATAGTTGTAATCCCAACCAAAGAACTCTGACAGTCTCTTCTCTCTTCAATAGGAAGAGGGTGAGCCATTGTAAACTACATCATATTTCAATATCATCGTGCATGCTCAAGGTGTGGAGCCTTAACAAATCAGTGCGATGTCGGTGTTCAAATGAGGGCCACTAAATGAATGCCTTATTTTCTTCCTCGACAAGAAGTTCCTAAGGGACTATGCTAACTGCTGGCTCAAGCTCGAAAGTATGCTCATATGAAAAAAGCCCAAAAGATGCGCAAGTAGGCAGAAAGAAAGAAATGCTCCATCAAAAAGAGAGATCAGAAGATCCTAGGGCAGCCCAGGCTGAAAGGAGGTCTTACGACCATCAAAGAACACAGACTGAGGAGTCCACCCCAATACTTCAACAACTATACTCCTCTATCTGTCCCTCAATCTCAGATTTTGATAAAGATCGAGAGCAAGAGGTACCTATGATGATCCAAATCGATAAAGTCTCCTCGACTAAAGGAACAAGAGGAAGTACTGCCACTTCCACGACGACCACAGCCATGACACCAAAGAATGCCTCTAGCTCCAAGACTAGATCAAAGTCTTAATCCGAAGAGGCTATCTCGACAAGTATATTTGGGATCAATGAAATCAAGCACCCGATGAGGAGAACAATGACAATTGACCAACAACCAGTGTCATCAACACTATCACCACCCCTGTTAGTGGCATGGGGAGTAGGAAACTCGACTAGGGAAGGGAAAGAGACAATGTCTAGGGGGCATTGCATTCTCTTTTAATTCTTAAGGGAAGTCAATAGGGTGAACATCACACTACCAACCATAGCCATTCATAATGTAAATATAATTTCAATTTATGATGAAAATTTAATTGATATTTTGCTTCATAATGCTCTCTTTGAAGGGTAAAAATTGCGAGCCAGCTCAAGAGAAGCAAAGATAGAGCCAAGAATAAGCTGAACGAGGCTTGATCCCAATGATGGCACCACCAAAACAATCTCGAAAGACTCATGAGGCTCGCAATGACCCAATCAGGGGATTGGTCCCCTGATAGACCTAATGTGTAGATGAGGCCTTGAATTCTCCGAGGCTTAGGATTAAAGGTAGCCCGATGTCCAAGAAAGGGTGAAGAGTGCTCTGGAGCTTCCCTAAGTACAAACGGCCTACTGACATGAATATCCAAGGATTCCGAGCCAACACTTCACCTCATCGGGCCAAATGGTGCTTCTTGTCTACAAGTTGAAGTGGAGCTTGGCGATGAAGAGAGGGCATAATCTTCTGGAGAGCCCATACAGCCCACTACAGTCGTATGGCCCATTAAAGCTGAAGACACGATCCACTACAACCGCACGGTCCATTGAAGCCGAAGATGCGGCCCACTGCAATTGCATGGCCCATTGAAGCCGAAGACGTGGTCCACTGCAGTCGCATGGCTCATTGAAGCCGAAGACACGGCCCATTGGAGCTACATGACCCATTGAAGCCGAAAAAGCGGCCCATTGCAGCCGTTCAGCCCACTATAGCCGATCCTCATGGCTCATTATAGCCAATGCGCCTACTATAGTCGACTTTTGTGGCCCACTGTAGCTGCTCAGCCCACTATAGCCAACTCTCGTGACCCATTGTAAATGCTCGGCCCAGTTTGCCAATAGGGATAATCCTTGGAGATCCACCGTGGCCCATTATAGTTATATGGGACATTGTAGACTCCGGCTCACTATAGCCACTGCGGCCCATTGTAGCTGCTTGGTCCACTGTAATCGATAGGAATAACCTTCGAGGACCATCGTAGCCCACTATAGCTATATGGCCCATTGAAGCTGTAAGTTCACTAAAGCCGTTAGGCCATCGAAGCCATCGGACCCACTACAATTCAAGACGGCCAAAGCCGAAGTCGACAATATTTCTACATACGGGAATGAAGACCGACCCAGCCATCCAACCCCTGGCTGCAATAATATCGAAATAACTTGTTTAATATCCACGTACACATTCCTGCTTACTAAAAATTTTTATATATTAGTATCCAATTAATTTTTATCTGGTTTGCTTTCAGTCCTCACCAATGCACTAGATCACCTAGGATGCAGATGTCCTGGTGCATGAAATACATGCATTTATAGAAAATCAACACTCGACAATTATACTGCAAATGAGTCTCTCTTTTTTCATTTTAAAAACCAAAAGAAATCCCGACTCAAAAAAGGTCACAGCATTAAAACTTGCAAGTGGAAATGAACAGAACAAGAAAAGTCTTACAGGATGCGAAAGCTGCACACCTATGTAATAATTAAATGGATGATACCAATGTTGACCTTTTACATCAGTGCGCTAATCCTCTTTCTGATAGTGCTCCCTCTCTTAAAATAGAGTGAAGGGGACTAACAAATCAAATAGGAATCGACCAATGGATTCCCTAGTTTCAGTGAATAAGAATTCGTTCAAAAAAATTTTAATGAAGAGGGTGTCTCGCCGGCTCTGCCACAACTTTGGATATATTCACCTCACCAACCTCCAAACTTGCCACGCGTGTTTGGACACGTGAGGGAGCAACGCCATTTTCTTTTGATTAAAAATAAAAGGAAATAACGAGATTCAGTGAGTAACAGTTCCCACCATTATAGAAGGTACAGGATCTATACACTGTACCTTATAGAAATCACTTTACAGTGTAATAGGAAGGATCTATGCTCTTATACAAGCGGCATATCATTGCTCATTAAAAAAAAAATCAGATGGAAAATCTGGTCCGCAGACTCCATGTCAAGTACACTGTACCTGCCAAAAAAAAAAAAAAAAACTTCTGGCCTCCATTTTTTCCATCCCTTCCCCTCCTATAAAAAGCTCTCCCCAACCCCTCCTCTTCTCATTCCATCGACCTCCCATATCTACAAATAAAAGATGGCGGGAGACAAGAGGATGAAGGTGAAGAAGGGATGGTTGGTGGTGCGCGTGGGGATCGAAGAAGAAGGAGATGTTGGTTTCAGGAAGTTCATGATCCCCATATCTCATCTCCACCACCCTCTCTTCACCAACCTTCTCAACAAGGCTCGAGAGGTCTACGGCTACGAATCCCCAGGCCCACTGAGGCTCCCTTGCTCCGTCCAAGACTTCCTCCACATCCGGTGGCTCATCGAGCGCGAGTCGCTGCACCTCCACTCCTCTTCCTTCTCCTTGCCCCTTTGCTGACATAATTACGAATAATATATATCATGCATGCAGTGATCCTAATCAATCCTTCTCTCTCTCTTTCACCACCATTTTGTAATGGTCATCATGACTTTGTTATTGTGTACTGGAGAATTACTAATTATCCCTTCTAGAGCCAGTTGTATGGTTGAAGATGGTAAGGCTGATGAACTGTGCTTCCTCTTGAAGAAAAACGAAAAAGAAAATACAGAGATCTTTGTAGTTTAAGAATGGATCCTCTTGTTTCATTCAGTCTCATACTCGCTGTAAATGCAATTTCTATCAGATGGCTTAATGACTACAACCAACATAGAAATCTCTTTTCTTGTTTTGTTTCATGCTACCGCGCCTTTAGTATTAGCTTGAGAACGAAAAAATGTCAAATATTTGGAACCTCCGTTTTAGTTTCCGGGAGTTGCGACCACCAGGCTACTGTTGGGTTCTTGGAAGATGCAAGGAAAGTGCCTATGGGAGTTCTGCTTCTTGATGTTAAAATTTTCATTTAGTTGGAACTATCATCTTATTTCAGGATGTTATATTTGGCGAATTCCGAAGCTTGGATCTAGATTTTTCTAGAAAAGACTGACCATTCCACCATCAGAACCATTTCTTTTTCTGACAAACATGATCTCAGCACTTTATAGTACGAACTCTTTTAAAGACACTAACAAATTTGTCTTCCTTTATTTATTCTCGGTCCTGCTATGGGACAAATTCCAGATTGTACTTCTTTCCATAAATACTTGTCCTTCTGGACGGTCCTTCAAGAACGTCCAGAAACACAGATGGGAGCACACGGAGAAGGTAAGCTTTCAATTTTGAGATCGCTTTACCAAATAAACCCCGTAGTCATGCAAAATTATTGGAGAATCATATGCTAGCAGGTCTGCCCATGGTCTGATTTATGGCCACTAAGGTTTAAGCCCAAGCATGATCGGCCTGATTGACGGCTCGCCTTTGATCCAGGCGGGCGTAGGTTGCTCATAAAATCGTCCTGAGTTCCTACTTATGTCATCGAGATGTCTGGTCACTAGACCAAAGGACATAACTGGAAGCTTCAGCATCAATCACCAGGTCTAGGGTTGGTTTCAGGCTATCAGGGGCTGTAACTGAGCCCCAATGCTTTTTTTCTGGCACACCATAGCTATCACCTAATGATGTGGAATTGTTCAGTCAAAGCAATCAAAGCAGCTGGTTTGATGAGGTAGTGCCGTGTGTTCCACTTGACTAGTGAATGAACAATATTTACAAGAGCATGACTTGAAGCACCATCTTGGATAATTATCGAGGTGACCAAGCGAAGAATGAGATGCACACCAGAAAATCTTTCAGCTATGGCGAGCTTTTCAGGATTTCAAATAAAGTATTTTCAATAGAAAATATGTTAACATATGCTAGACAATGGTGCCAGCCAGCCAGTTTCAGTCTGTTTGCAAAATATGAATGTAGTTTTTTTTTTTTTTTTCTATTTTTGGATATATTAAGTTTATATCAATCTAAGATCCTTACAAGGTACAAAATTGATTTTTCCTGATCAGGATAAATCTGTTGCTAGAGTGTCAAGACATGCACTCTCCCAAAAATACCAAGCATGGCCATAGCACCGCCCATTAAGATAATTTAGAGGATGCTTAGTTGTTTATCCTGTTAATTCATGGAATAAATGAACATCCCCTCCTCACACATTTCTTGCCGACCTCAATGCGAATGTGACAGATAGAAATAGCTATTAAGAAATGGATAGCCAAAATGGCATTACTAAGACTGTCCCACCTCCGGACAATAGCATTGCATGTTCTAAGAATACACTGTTTGAGTCTGATCAAAATCTGCAAGAACCACCGCAGAAGCTTTCATTTATTACTAGTTGTACATGTGTCACATAAAAATCTATGCCTCTTTAATTACTCATGCAGAGAGTAGCCTTTAATTTACATTGGTACGTCTAGCTTGGCACACATCTTATTATCTCATGCGGCTGCTTTCTCTAATACATAATGTGTAGAAATGAATGGATCCAAAGAAAACGTTATATCTGCAACTGCCTTTTAATGGTAGTGTAACCTGCATCCTCTCAGGTTTCATTGTACTCAAATATTCCTCCAGTGTGATTGAATCCACATGATACATGCAAAGCTTTGACATTTTGACCAATGCTCACCAACATGGGTTCAAAGTAGTCAACATCATCTCCATGTCCCTGAAATTTGATCAGTTGTTAGTATTCACAGGACAAAGCCTGCATGAACTGAACACTATATGTGAGAAAAGAACTCTCTCTCTCTCTCTCTCTCTCTCTAAGCAGAATAAAAAAAGAAGATCCAATTTAAATTGTCACTTGTTAAACAATTCAATTATTAAACAGGACATTATAAAACTATGCATCTTGAAGGATTGACATGCAAATAGATGAAGATTTTCAACAGCTGTGTATAAAGCTGTCTGATTGAATGATAATCTTCTGTTATAAACTTGACACTCAGGTTAGATGAACATCCTCTAATCTTACTAAAAATACTGATTACTCCGATCTGTGTATTTGGTGAAATTAAGGGCTATCATTTGAATAATGGAGCTCTGATGCATGTCAATCTCGTGCCCATGACTTGGATGTGAACCCAAAGAGCTGTCTTTTGCATAAAATAGCAAAAACAACCTGATTCTGCTGATATATAACGTGGGGGGAAAAAAAAAACCTAAGCATTGTTTGACACGATTTCTGTTAGACAAGATCGAGGGCAATTAAATTCACTAGCAGGTAGTTGATGATAAAAAATGGTCAATATATCAAGGGTGCGTTAGGCGTACCATAAAATCATCTCTTTTTTATGAAGAGAATGAATCTTTTTTGCGGAAGGATCAGAAAAAAAAAATGACTCCACATCTGCTGCAGGAATGATGTTGGAAGATCCAAAACTAAAAAAAGCAGTACTTACTAGCAACAATATAATGGAAGCCGTCAATCAATATAAGATTGATCCAAAATCCAATTCAAATCCAATATGTTTCAAGTGATGAAGTATGATTCTACAAATCTACATGTATGTCTATTTACCGGAAATTCATAAAATCCCTGAAATCAAGGAATTGGATAACTCTACTGTGTAGAATTATTCTAGTGCATGGTTTTTCCTCCCTATGCTAATACTTCTGCAGTTTAAATCTTTCTCCTTTTAACAACCAAACACCTTGTTAATTTCATTTAAAAAATCACCTTTCCAAGGAATTGATTTCAATAAAAAAAGAGAAAATAGTGATTTCATAATTAAAATCTTTCATACACAGTCTGAGTATACACCCCCCAATCTTCCTCTTCTTTTATGACCAAGGTTTATTCAAGGTAACCATTTGCTTGTACATAGAATAAGGGGAATTAGATGGATTTAATGAAGTAAAACACGAATAAATTAAAGATTGTGAATGCAATAAATCATTGAAATCTGCAGCATGATCACACATAACAATCAATTTCTTGGTTTTTGTAATTGCAAGAAATTGAATGAAATTGTTAAATAGTTGTAATTAGGATAATTTAATAGAAACTTACTAGTTGTCCTCCAGAGGAATGACCATCTTCAAAAAATGTTCCACTAGCACCTCCCCACCCCCATGTGAAGACATTGCCACCTGAATGTCAGCAATTTAAAATGGTTATTTCAACGTCAAGCAAAACACTTGAACTGGAAGTAATTTTAAGGGTGAGAGCTGACTCAGACATCAGATGGGAGCAAACACTTTAGGAAATGAGATGTGGAGCTTTTATAATGATCAGAAAAAGTTCAAGAAATTAATATAAATGTCCTGGTTGATGTAGCTCAAAATACACAACATGGTGTCTGAACAAATATGGTTGTGATGAAACGTGCATCCCATAAAAAGTTACAAGCATCTTGAAGCGGGACTGACACTATAAATAGTACTTCTAAAAAGTCAAAAATTGAAAGAGGACTTGCAGGTTTAGCTTGGAAGCTGAATAGATTTATGTGCAAGATGTACATGAATTGCTCTAAAAGCCAAAACTCTAAAAGCCATGACTTGAAATTATCTTTCCAGCAAATCTCATGACTCAAGAGTTGAGTTGTTAAGATTTTCAAGCACAGATGGAATTCTACCAACAAAATAGCAATTCTTATCCAGCATGGTAGGATTTGCGGGTTTAGCTTGTAAGCTGAAAAGACTTGTAAACCCATGGCTTGCATTTGATTTAAGGCCATTGTCCTCAGTTCCAGGTTTTTACTGAGATTTCTACTCAAATTGTTTATCAAAACATGACATGTATTGCTCCATCATATTGGTGTACCCTGTGCACAGACCTCGCATAATATAAAATAAACTTGTTTCACTTAAAGGTTATGCTCACCAAAATCTACGCATAAACTAAGTCTAGTAGAGCTGAGGATGTTGAGAGTTGAGACATATGCATGGTAGAACTACAAATGAGTTAGAATTGATTGCATTTCAGAAGGTTAGGGATAGCAACAATTGAGTGACAAAAGGTCGCTTAAGATAATTTGACATTTGCAGCATTAACTCATGATGAACACTAAGAGGACCGGGTCTACGAATACATGTTAAAGGTTGAAATGAGGGGAGGACCAAGTATAATTGGAGAAGGGAAAAATGACCTGCAGATGATTGTCATTACAGAGAAGTTAACCTAGCATAACAGAAATAGTATGGTGGGATCCATAAAATCCACAAATTGAGAAAAGCTAGCATAACTTCACGAGCCACTGAATAATGAGATCACAGAGCATAGACAATTGAAAAGCAAAGCATACACAGATATAAGCATTATTTTTGGTTTTTTAAATTTGTTATAAAAAATATTTTACCAGAAATCACAGCTGTGTGCTTCCAACCACAAGATACCTGGGAACAAGCACATTTCTCAAAGAAATGAGATCATGGCAATGCAAGCAGAAGCCTATTTATTACATAGTGAAACTGCTGAATTAACAAAAGCAGCACCCACCTCAGTTATAGGAAACTTTAGAAAAGAACTTTCAACACTTTCTGGAGTTTTGACCACATCTGTGCCACTGGCATAAGAAAGAAAATTTATCAGCTAGTAATTATGGATGTTGGAGTAATAGTTATATCCTACCAATAAAAGTCAGAGAAGGCTCCAAGGAAATAATATAAGGTTAATACCCAAGACCAAGGCAGCCATTCTCATTAGATCCCCATGTGTATAGTTTTCCTTCACCTGTAAAATGCAATAATTATGAAACTTCAGTCTTTTCACTGTTTATATTTCAGTAGCCGAAAAAGAAAGGGAAGTGTAACAATCAAAAAATAAATTGTAGGAGGCCATATAATTTATCAGAATTTAAATCCAGACCAGAAATATAGAAAAAAGACATGCTTAATCAAAAGAAGTAAATGAACATAGTATGTATTTTATTTTATATATATATATATATATATATATATATATATATATATATATATATATATATATATATATATATATATGATAGGTACAAGCACTAGTAATTGAATTAACTCTTGACATCTCAAAATAAAACAAAATATGCTCGAAGCAAATAATACAGTTGTTTGCTCCCATCAATTACTTTATTTGAGAGGATATATTAGAAGTCATTTAGCTTCAGATACAGTACATAAATAGGAAAATTCAGGGAATGATAATAAAGGTACATGATGACTAATTTGCTGAATTCTATTTCTCATTTTGTAGGATTGCTTGAATCAAACAATAGTTTTTTTTTTTTTTTTTTTTTTTAAATCCTACCAATTGCTTTATTTAAGAGGGGACATATTAGAAGTCATTTAGATTCAGATACAGCACAATTTACCTAGGAAAATTCAGGACGTAATAACAAAGGTATGTGATAATGAGTTGTACAAATAGGATTGCACTAAAGTTTCAAATGATAGCAGTTTTTGTGACAAATTGCATAGCAGACTGCAAACATAGAAGCAATTTTCTCATTCACAGCTAATCAGAACTTTGTTGGTGGATGAATTTTGTAATGAGATATTTAGATTAACTGATTCCATCCATTCATCTTTTTTGCTATATACCTGCATACTGAGACATATTACAATTTCAAACAGGAAACAGCAGCATAACCAAGATGTATGGCATAAC
This sequence comes from Elaeis guineensis, assembly GCF_000442705.2. Taxonomy (NCBI): domain Eukaryota; kingdom Viridiplantae; phylum Streptophyta; class Magnoliopsida; order Arecales; family Arecaceae; genus Elaeis; species Elaeis guineensis. The sequence goes on from NC_025999.2 coordinate 87,350,107, forward strand.
TATACTAGCAAGAAGAATCAAAGTAATTGGGGCCTGCTTCACCATTAATCAATATTTTGGGCTACATCCTTTCTGATTAAATGTTTTACTAACTCTTTCCACAATTCCAAGGCAAAGCTTCAAATAAACTATTTGTAATACATGTTCAAACAATCTATGTTTGTTTTGTTAACAAGTATATGTCAACATATTATATATGGCTTTCCTTTTTCATCCTTTGTCTAATAGGACACTGTTCTGTGGCGGAGACCAACTACATATCCTGTACATAGTTCGTTGCTCCCATTAGTTGAATGATGCATTGCATGCCCGATTCTTTTATTAAATGACCTGTTTAGCAGGTAATAGCTTAACAATGCGCATTTTCAGCCTTTTCTGAGATCAGCAAATTTGCTAAATAAATAATATCTTCATTGCTCATCTCCACTTATGGATGTTTAGAATTAGATAATCCTTTATTCATGTTTGACTCATTGGTAGACAATTTGATTAGAGCTTTGCTAAAATCCAATGAAATATTCATTCTCTGTTGCCTTATTCCGTGAAGCAATACGGGTTTTGCAACCTCTATGAGATACATCTAGAATTAAGATCCATTTGCTCAAAAAATCTTTCCTTCCCTGGCAATTTTTCTTCTCCATTTTTTTGCTGGATGGTGGCTAAAAACTGCATATCCAATCATGCCATCTATTTTTAACATCCAACTCCTCCCCCAACATCCACCTCTTCTGAACGAAAAAGTAGCTCCTTTCACCAAGTCAAAATCATACTTTTCCCTTCACATATCCAATAATTAGCTAGTAAGCTCCTAAATGAAGCACTTCTTGTTCCAGTTTGAAACTATTGGTTTCCTTCTTTGATTATCTGATGAACTTCAGCCTGCACAGACCCATTTTGTTGGTTGAGCACATGACCGGTGTCGACATGGTACACAATGTGGCTGCAAGCTACATGAGCACGATATTTAATCCTCGATTTTTTGGCATACCTTGAGGCATTTCACATAAATTGCTTGGTGCTGTGACCAACACTTTTGCACCCCCTGCATACCAAAAACAAAGGTCTTCATTAAAGAATATTGCCTCTCATTGTTCCCTTTCCCTCCTTTTTTAAGTGCTCTCTCTCTCTCTCTCTCTCTCTCTCTCTCTGGGGGTGGAGGAGGCATTTTGGCATATGTAACTCTCAACAAATTGGCAAATTTTCTTTGTAAGCTGGATGTTACATTACTCTTGCACACATGGATGAGGGCCATGAAGCCATATCAAGGCTATGATAGCATCCTTATATTGATACCAATACCCTCATTGTTCACTTTTGTTTTCAGTATCACAGTTCTACCAAAACATTATTCTCTCATGCATCTCATTGAAAGTCAATTCATACCACACTTGCTAGGAGGAAGCTTCAGTTAAAACAATCAACTACCATAAGGAGGCCTATTAACCACTTCTTTAGCATGTTGATCAATTAAAATAATTGAGTGAACTTGAAGCCAATCCGTAGCCATATTGCCTATTCTCTAATTCACTTGGAATATTACCATGATTGCATTTTTCAATTCTAAACATCTTTCAGAGTCGGGTTCTTGATTCAGCCCCATCTCATCATGTATTTAGTAAAGGCTGGTCCATCTTTGCCGGGTCCACTTCAGATTTCAAATATAATAGCACATTTTGTTGACATCAATGCTCTCTCACACAAAACAATCAAATCTAGGACCTCCTTCCTTTTCTCTTCTTATGCTTCATGCTCCATAGGTTGTCATACACATTATGCTCTCGACCAACTTGTAGCACTATTGCATTATATTATTCTTATTAGATCTAGAAGCATAACTTGATGTTTATTAATTTCAAATCATATTGTGAGACTGGATAATAAGGACCTTTTGGACCTTCATGGAGGTAAGTATCTGCTTCTTCCTCCTTTCTTAACCTTTGGCATTTGGCATCACACACTTGGTCATTTTTCATATCTTCCTGGTTATGTAATTCACAGTTTGGTCATTTTTGACACCTTGCATGGTTGCAAAATTCTGAAACAAATTAACAGAGTTTATCCCTCTGATCCTAGTCTCTTTGCAATTCCGAGTCAACTCACTTAAATATTATCTTCAATTTTTCCTTTTAAGGGACATTGTTGCTATCATGTTATATTAATTGAAAGCTTCCCAATTGCTAATTTTATTTGTAAGTATGCTACTTCTCAAAAGTAGAATCTCTATGACCATGGTTCCCACATATGGTATTCATTGATCTTGAAATCTCTTATCCCTTCTATTCTTGAACTGAATCACATAACAACCTTAAAATGGCATGGACAGTCTCAACCTCGCCTTTCCTCTTATCTTCTTCTATATTCTTTTTCTTATCTTACGGTAAGCAGGCAGATCCTCATGAATAAACGATATAATGCTAAATTGCTAATACCACATCTAGGTACATACGGGTTTCAAGTGACATAGCCTTCTTTTAGCATCAGTTTTCCACCTTTGATGATCTCACTTTCTTTAAATGTAACATTTATTTATAAGTAATCACCTATCCAATTTGTGCTATCAACCCAACTCCTATCTCTGCTTTAGACCTCTAAAATCCTCCACAGCCTCCACAGATCAGGTCCACACAAACTGATCTGTGTTCTACAGGTACTTCTCTCTCATTTGTTCTCACACTAGCAAATTTGCATTTCAACTACATTTGTATCTCACAACCACCCCATCCATCAATGTCACCCACAAGAGAGTATTAGTTGGTAGTCAAACTCAGCAACTAAGATACATATACAACTCATATGGATAGATAGTTTTTAAGACCGTAGGACCAATAGAGTCCTAGCATATACGCAATCCCAACAGACAAGACAATTTAATTTATCGTTCTAAAAAAATTGTAGCTTCGAATTTCCCCAAAAAAATAAAAACAATGAAATTCTGATATTTGGTTTCAGAAAGTACTTGTCACAACACAAGTGTGATAACCACCACAAGCAACTTCTTTTGACAATGGAAGATCCAAAACAACAGATGGTGTGGATGCATATTTTGCTGCTCCAAAGCTCTATCATTTAAAAAAAGGAAAAAAATTTAGTTAATCAAGCTGATATGAAAATAAATTTTCTACAAAGCACTACAAGTCTACAATGGATATATGGTCATGTGGCTAGCAAAGATACCAGCTTATTAGTTGTCCTTTCCCCAAATAAGAAAACAGAACCTTGTTCTGCAATGTGCATCAGTAAGTTACAGTAAGGAAGGAGCTAAAGCAAATAGAAATAGACCTTGCTTGAATTGTTAGTTCAGTAACAATTGTTTAAATTTACCGTCAATGCAGGCCGAATGCAACATTCCTGCAGCAATACGCTTGACCTATAAATGCATGTTTAGACACATGGATTTACAAAACAAATCATACACAACAAATTAACTCTTCAGAAGCAAACGTCAAGAATAAATTTCACAGGCAAAAGTACCTTAACTCCTTCAAGGTTCTTGACTAGTCTTGGAGTATATTCACTGCATAAATGGATCTTTAAATATCATTCTGTATGATAAGAAACAATGTTATTCTTGCTAATCAGAGAGGATTTCCAGATGCTAGATGCAAGTTGCCCTAACAAATAATGCATAAAAGGGAAGAAGGATATTCACATGTACATAAACATCCCATGAGCCATTAATAAAGGCTTTCAAGTTATGATGGGATATATTTAAAGAATGTGCAATGACAGTCAGCAGAGAAAGGCTCTTTCAAAGATCTAATGGTTTATTAAAGAATGAAAAAGGAACTCATGATTCTGATGCAAGACCAACCATCATTGTTTTCAAGAATTAAGGGATCTTTATATCATGCCAATCGTTAAGGTTTTTATTTTAGTAAGTTCAATATGAAGGTCCTTGCAACCACAGCAAAGTTCACGCTATGACTTGTATAAAAAGAAGAAAGGGAGGGCCAGATCCAATAAAAAAGAATAAGAAACTTTTTGCAAGAAGATTATCATCAAGAAATGGACAAAGTAACATAATCTTTAAAATGCTCACAATTGAGAAATTAACAGAAACATCACCATCTCGCTATCATGGATCAACCATTTCCATCTCCAAAAATGTCTACCTTTGAATCATATCAAGAGGAAGCTAAGATTCCTTCCACTATCCCTTCATATTCTTTTTCTTACACCATGTCCACTTACAACCATGATCATAAATCCAAGTGATCCTCATAGGGAAGGAGGCTTTCATTTACCTAAGTTTGCAAAAAATGAAATTAAGAAAATAGGATGAAGGCTATGCCTATGATACTGATCTTTAAGAGAAGTACTTCATAAGTTTCAAATTTAATGGCAAACTCTCTATGAACACACGATTGACCACTAAAATGGTGACTTTGCATGTACAACACTGTCATGTTGCATTTTGTGCAAATATTCGAATATTTTGATTTTAAATCAATGCCTGTCATTCCTTCGTTAGCAGCTATCAACCCAAAAAGTGATTAGAGTCATTCAATAATGGGTAAAGGTTAACCTTGAATGGGAATAAAACTACCCTATAGTCCACTGATGGAGATTGGCAAAACAAAGGGCACTATGGAAAATCCAAAACTACAGGGCCATATGCACAAAACAGAAATTTTCGAGGGGTATATATGCACAAAAAAAAAAAAAAAAAGAATTTACCATGGTTCAAAGTATCCTGCCACACTGGTTTCTATAATATAGCATGTACCATGTCAGCAAAGTAATAGGCATGGTCCAAATTTATGTACCCCTATATCATCCATGTCACTCCATGCCTGCGAAAAATCATTCTCCTAATCCCGAGTCTTGGCATGCAATTGGCCATGTGACTAGCATAGTTTGTCATAGCACAATAATGAGCAACATGGCACTAGAGGAGCACAAGGTACTTTAATCCTTGAATTTTGATCATTTTCCAGATGGTTGATAAAGCAATGCAAGATGTCATCATTGGACTTCTTGATGATAGATTAAGAAAATAAAATTTGACAAATCAATGGAAGGGGATATATTGATTAAGCACATAACAGGCATTTCCAAGCTAAGCAATGGAAAATATGAGAATGCAGTCATATAAGAGAAAATAAGCTCATATAGCCAACAACACTTCTACTGTGTAGGTAAATTAATACGTCCACAAGTCATTGAGCACATTTTTGGGGTCATTTATTATTTCTTCCATCTATTTGTTGATTACAAATCAAGTATTGCCGGAGTAGAATCTATAGACATCGAGCATGAGGGTGATTTATTGTTCAGTAATTTCAATTGTAGAGAGTATAGTCACTGTAGAATCAGAATGAAAAAAATATTATCTTCGGATAATTTAAATTCCTGGTAGATAATTGGAGATCTGCAGTAAATGGAATATGTAGTTCTTGAAGTTATATATATATGTGTGTGTGTGTGTGTGTGTGTGTGTTTGCATGCATGCGTGTGTGTGTGTGTAGTTCTTGAAGCTATCAATTCAATCGCATAGATTAGATTTTTAACACTGCTGTTCATCATTCATTGTTTAAGGAATATTTCTTAACATGAAAAGAAAAATATCTTATTAAGTTCGTGCTATTCTCATAAGAAAAAGAATAAAATAGTATTTCAGCAAGAAAATCAAGTCACATCATAATATATAATTCACATATTTCTCTTACTCAAACCTTGAGCTTTTTGAGAATCCAAAAATCCTGGATTGATATCCATGACCAAGTCTACCCGAGCCACCTGCTCCCCAACTCAAGACATTGCCTTCATCTACAGGGGAAGAATAATGAATGATGAAAAAGATTCCAAAATAGAAGACATAACATAGAAAAATTAGGTGATATCAAAATTTTGCTTTTGTTCTTTCATCACCTGTGATGGCAATGGAGTGCTCCAAACCCAATTCAGCTACTTTCACACGGATGCCGTCCAAGCAATCAACCCTAGTAGGGGTGGAAACTATACTTTCTGCCCCTACAATGCAATATGGAACCTCAATATTTCTACAGTCTCTTCGATGATTGTCAATGAAATTGCATAATTTAAGAGAACAAAAATAAATAAATACAATGATCATAGGAAATGCTATGAATAATTCTGATGAAAGAAAATAATACATAATAAATTGTAATGAAGCATGGCACTAAAATATAAAAATTATGATCTCATCTTGCCGTGAACACAATGCCTCTAAGGACGAGGCTCAAAGTTTGATGTAAATCAGAAAAAATGGATGGTAAAAAACTAATGTAAATTGCTAGAAATAAAATAATAACGTATGCAATAATGCGATGCAATGTTTCAATCTTCAATATAGGCTCAGAATTTTGCATGAAATCTTTAAAAAAACAGAAAAACAGGTCTTATGAGAGATTGTAGCTATCTCATCAAGAAGAAATCCTAATACGTAAATGCAAGATCTCCAACACGACCATAAAGGTCATGCGGATGGATCCATTAGAAAAATTGTCATCAAGATGGTATACTACTCTAATAACTTAGTCACGGGAAGCGAAAAGGGAAAAAATGAGTTCACGATCTGCGGAACCGGTATCGGGATCCGTATCGGCCGGTCAGCAGTACGAGTCAGTACAAATTCATACCAGATCGGACCGATGCGAGCCGACACAAAAGCGAAGAAAGGAACTAAAGAGGAAAAGAGAGAAAAAGGAGAGGGAGAGGGAGAGGGAGAGGGAGGGGGAGGGAGAGAATAGCCGGAGGAGATGCCGGCAGTGGCCACAGGCAGGCTGCAGGCACACTCAGAGGGCCTGCCAAGGCATCCGCTTCCTCCGCTAAATCACGACCGAGATAGAGATAGAAAGAGGGGAGAGGGAAAGAAAAAGAGGAAGGGAAGCCAGCGGAGAGGCCACCGAAGGGCCTCCAACTGGCCACCATGGCCATCGGATGGCAAAATCGCAGCCCGTGGCTCCACGGGCGTGAAACTAGGGCAATTGTCCTTATTCCATAGGATTTTTTAAAAGATTCCGACCACAGTAAAGCGGGCAATGGATTTGCTGGCTTCATTTAAGTGAAGCCAATAAATCCATTGCCGGCTTACTATTTCTCTAATTTTTTAAAAGAATTTCTGAAATAGTAAAGCCAATAATGGGTTTATCAGCTTCACTTAAGTGAAGCCGGCAATGGAGCCAATAAATCCATTGCTGATTTCACTATTCCTCATCATTTAAAAAAAATGTAATGAACATGGATGGTCGCGACTCTGTCCGTGTCTTTTCTGCCGCCCGATGGCCACAGCACCCTCCCACAGCCTCTTAGCCGGCTGCGCCTCCCTTGATACCCTTGCTCCTTAGTCCCTCCTCTATCTCTCTCAATTAAATGCCCTAGCGAGCCATGGACCCGCAAAGGGCTCCACGGCCCTCCTACAGCCTCGACGGGCCACCGCCAGCCCTCTAATGGCGGCGTCCCCTCTTTCCCTCCCCTCCTCTCTCTCTCTCTTTCTCTCTTTCCTTCTCCCTCGTCCGATATTCCAATTTAAAAGGCCAAATCATCCCGATTTGCAGTCGATACAGCTCGGAATGCTCTAAATAGTCCGATTCGGAACGGTTCAGTGAACCATGAATGAATTACTACATAGAGATGGAGCAAGGAGGAAGAGAGGCCTTGTCTCCCTCCCCCACTTCTAGGCACTGGAAAATCCCTGTATGCTCTGCTAATTAAATAACTCACCTCCATAAATTAGAGCCTTCCATACCAGTGAGCAATGACCCTCTCAATTTCATACTTTAATCTGAATTTTATGCACTTTAGTGCTGACCCTCTACCTTATAACACTATGGCAATCATGAAACCCAATATAACTAGGTTTAACACCACTTCAGAGAAATGTCTTTTAAAAAGATGACTCTTGATTTATACTTATATACTAATACCACAGCCTCTCAAGCAAGGTTTAAGTCCCAGTCCCAATGCGTATATCAAGTGAATGGTCAGAACAATAACAAGACAATTTCATACCAGCTGGGATGTATGGGCATCATGATAACTATGAGGATGCCATTTTTTGTTTTTTATTCTCTTGTTTTTTTCTTTGTTTTACTGTGTTTTATTTTGTTTTGATGTGTTTTATTGTTTACGTCACAAATTTAAATTAGATGAAATTTTTTATTTTTTTTTTCATTCTGATAATCTCTTTTGTTGTTGTTTTATTCCTTTGTTTTCCTTCTTTCTCCTTTCCCTTTGCCTCCTCTTCTCGATCAAACAGCAACAGGGAAAAGGATTAAAAAAGGGGAAACAAGGTGAAAATGCATGTCCCAACTAGCATTGATCCATAAGTTTGGTGCCGATCCCCATCCCGCTTTTGCACAGGTCAGTGCCCACCAATACCAATGGGGAAAGCCTGGTTCTATATATTTCAAGGTCCCAACCAGTTCCAAGATAGGTCCATCACCAATCTGATCCAAGATGCTCAGTGTGGGACCGATACCAACAAGATCCTCAATCCATGCTTTTGGGCTTTCTTGAGTTCCTGCTTCATTTATGGCTGGACCTGAAAACCTACTGACCATTACAAGGAAACTCAATGAGCATAGTACCGCAGTTGATGTATTTCAAATATAAAAGCAATCAAGTAAACAAGTACCCTAGGACAATATAATTATTTTGGCTTTTGGGTTCAAAGTCTTTAACAATAACTGTTGTTTTGATCAAGATACCATCAAGGAGTATGCTCACATATTTTAAGTGTAAAATGGGAGTTAACTCTTCATCAAGCTTGCCATGTTAATTTTGATATTGTTTAGGAGACTTCTGCACTTTATCCCCTTGACAGTAGATACTTCATTCTATATGTATTACTCAATTCAAAATAATATGCATTTCAAAAAGATGGTTTAAGTAAGCTTATATCTATTACACAGCCTTTGAGGCTTTTATGAGTTCCTGTTTTATTAGCAGTCCAGTCTGGATATCCACTGAAGATACAAAAGGAAATTGAATAAGCATATTACAGCCATGCATTTGATGACAACTAAAAGCAATCAAGGGAACAAGTCCTGAGGGCAATATTATCAATTTGGCTTTTGGTTGCAATTTGCAAAGTCTTTGATAACATCTCATGTTGAGACAAGTAACCTCCAAGAAGTAATAGATTCAATATAGTGCAGTAATAGTTATGCACATTTTTATCACAATTAACATCAGATACGTCTTTTTTGAAAAAATCAAGAAAGCTCATGTTGCCAGTTAGATCTAACTGAAAAGATAATTATCAACCAATAAATCCAGATTCTAGCATGTAAATAAACCTTAAAAAAACACAAACAAGGTAGTACCATCCCAAACCGCCTAGTTCGAGGCATACCGAATCATACAGAGGGCAAACCAACTTGATTCCACCATTTGGTTTGGGAAATCAGGCAAGGAGAAGGGAGCGGAAGGAGGAGAGAGAGGAAAAGAGAGAGAGGAACGAAAGTAGGGAGGAAGAAAGAGGGAGAGAGGGAGAAGGAGGGAGCGAAGCCAACAAAGGGAGAGATGCTGCTCAGAAAGAGGGAGAAAGGGATCAAAAACAGGGGACCTATTTATTCTTTTGCTATTTTTTAAGTGAAGCCAGCAAATAATTTGTTGACTTGCTACGATGGAGTTGGCAAACCATATACTGATTTTAATTCATAAAATTCAAAAAAAAATAATAGTTCACCACTAGAATAGTACGATACAGACTTGTACCATCCCTTTTCGGTCGCCAACTAGTATGAGTCCCAACACCGATTCGGCGAACGTTGATCATAAAGGAATGCACAATGGAACGAGTAGATAGTTAAGCAAAATGAATCATACTGCCTCTCAAGAAATCTATAATAGGAGCTGGTAAGCAATTTTAATCATTGGTTGCAGCTGTCTCTGAAGCTTTTGAAACGATACAGAATATGATTACATAAAAAACAATGAAAATGAAATTCCATGACCATAGCAAGATCACCACCATTAACCAATACAACAATATGAGTTGAAGGTAAAGAGGATTTACTTTTTCCAAGACCAAGCTGCCCACTAGAGTTCTTCCCCCAAACAAAGAGTTCTCCATTTTCTATCAGCACAAAAAAGAAAATTAGAAAAAAAAAAAACTGAGAATGAGATATTCTCTTGTCTATTATTAGAGAAGTAGTAGCCGACAGAAATTTATCCAGTAACTCAAATCAAAAATGAGCTGAACAAGCACTTAAATGAAAATGGGAAATTTGGGTTCTTAATAAAAACTTAATCTAGATGAAACAAACAAAAAAAGGTTCACATTGGTAAATCTACTAGAGGGTAATGTTCAAGTTATATCAGGAATAAAAAAAATCACCATAAGCACCCAAGAAGAATGGTTTAGCACACTCATGAGTCATGACTATAACTGGTGATTCGACATCCTCATAATCCATATTCAATTTATGATCAGTCCCATGGAGGTTAAGTTAATTTGTTGTGTTCATATCATAATGTAAAATGGTGTAACATAAATTTCCTTTCTTTACATCCTAGCTGAAGAACCTCTTTAATAAATGATGTTAACTCACCAGCACTATGGTCTTTCAAAAAATTTAAAACCTGAAGTGATACTTTAATTACTAGGTCTCCAGTGTTTAAATCTTAATCTTCAGCTTATACAAATTTAGAAAAACCAGCATAGCCCTGGTAGAGCTATATAACATGCAGAAGTTTTTTCCCCCCTTTTTGAGTTATAACATGCAGAAGTCAGTTTATTCTGAAAGTAACCTAAAGAAAAAGCTAGAAACTTTATTCAGTGCAATATCCATTAAAATTAAGATAGAATGTCACAGCTTGCCCAAGTGTTGCCCATATGATTTATGTATATCTATGCACATGTGTGCACGTGCACACACATACAAAAAAAAATGGAAATAACTGGGCATATTAAATATTCACATCAAAATATCTTGGTTCATACTCAAATATTTGTAATATGATAAGACACAAAGAAAACCATGTTGGTCTTTTTTTATCTCAGAAATTTATTACAAAATGAACTCAATTTTCCCGACTCTTTCACAAGCACATACATAAGCATTATAGAAGGATATAAATAAATTTCTTTCAAGTTATCCTAAGGTATTTTCTCATATGTAGTCCATTGTTCGTACAAATAAAAGAACGGCTTTGCTCTCTGCTATCTGAGAGATGAATGCAAAATGGACGTAACTTAGCCACCTCATACCTAAAATTGCAAACAAATTCAATTCAAAAAGAAAGCAAGGTGGTTCACAAGTTTTCTTTTTCTCTCACCAGTAATAACACAGGAATGATAGTAACCAGCTGAAATTTGTGCAACTTTTTCAGGAAGTCCTAAAATTTCAACAGGCTCCTGCAAAAAAAAAAAAAGGTGTTGGGGGCAATTGTTACAACGAGACTTCATAGAAGCATTTAGGATAGAATGTTTACAGGACTCAAGATAAACATATCTTTCAGTTTTAAAATTATTATGAAGCAATGAAGAACTTCCACAAAGCAAACCAGAAAACAGGACAACTCAGGAAAGGACAAGCAAGTAATTAATGATCTTTAGTGTTTAACTTTACAAGCCACTTTGTCAGCCTTTTTCTCTCAGCAGATTTTTGACTTGATAATGTAACCAAAAAGGACAATTGTGAAGGTGCTCCTTTTGGACAAATTTTGTTCTAAACACCTGATTTGGTACTATGAGTATCTTTGTGCTCCTGAAAGCATACATGTATGAACTTCTCAGCTAACTAGTTCCTTGAACAGACCAAGGAAGCATGAGTATATGCAGCTAATATATGATTTGCATCCTTCATAAAGTATCTTTATAATAAATTCTGTCAGAAGAATTAGAATATTCAAACATGGAAGAGAGACTGCAAAGATAATATGTTATATACTGAACATCTTCAACAGAAGCATGGTATGTAGAGATTTTTGTTTCTTCCTTGAACTATGGACTAGTTCTCCTTCATCTATCATGCATCTCATTCTTATTATATTCCTTGCATGATATTGACAGATCCAATTTAGATGAAGAATTAATCTTTCCAAACTCGAAACACATGATTTGTATGTTATGGGTGAAGTTCCGGCTAGAAATGTCAATACAAGACACTAATTTGATTGTTTAACCAACTTGGATCTGCATCCTATTTCCCAAGCAACCCATTGTTGCAATAGGGTAGATTCTTTCAGTCACCATACCATTTCACCTTTTGATTACTCCATTTTTGATTCACTTGCCTCAAAGAAAAGGCTGCTGCACCTGCTCAAGCAAATTGTCTTCAATCACTTCCATCTTTCTACCATATAAGGCAACATGACCATCAGCAAAAGACAACCACTGGAGGACTTGACGCCCAAAAAAAAAAAAAGGTAAAATCCCAAGAAGACCCTGTCAATATGTTTCATCTCCTTAATTCCATAACAAGAACAATAACCATCAACGCTTTGTTGCAACTAACTGGAACACATCAATCATAACCATATGGTTGCCATTGCCAACCCAAAACCCAATTGAAAAGGCATAGGATACATATTCCCCACCCGCCACCCCCACCAAAAAAAAAGAAAAGGAGAAAAAAGAAGAGGGGGTCAAAGGGTTGACATTAGGTTGATAGCCATACATAATTTACAAAATAAATCTTAATTTGGTATTCATCTGCTTAATTTCCAAACTACAAAAGCTTCTCTGTAAAACTCTAAGATAGTGCTATCTATACAAGTTCAAATTTTCTGCAACTACCAAGGCATATGACCTCCATCTAGCTCAACATATAGTAGTAAGTCATCCTAACCTTGATATTTTTTGAATTTGACTGTGAAAAAGGAACCAACGTACATGACTGGTGGTGGTGGTGGTGGTGGTAGTAGTTATTATTATTATTATTTTGGTTTGGGGGGAGGGTGCGTTCATGTAGCTTTTAAACAATTAACCCTCAAACATTAAAAACCAACCTCAGGAACCTAATCTTGATTCAATACCTACAAATCTTAGCCACGTATAACTTGTAGTTAAATGGAAGTGAGATATTGGACATACTACAAAACATGACCACTTTTTTTGTCTAATTAGATTCACTTCAATATGTACGAATAGCATTCCATTCATAGCTTTATCTCAACAATGCAATAAACTGTCATGGAATATCCCATGCAGATTTAGATAACTTTTTTTACATACTATATAACAATATAAACTACAGGAATCTCAGTATCTCCATAAGCCTTCATCAAAGTCAACTTTGCAGGTTATTCCCATTGTTTGTTCTTCAAGTTTTATAAGTAGCATGTAAGAATCATGCCTACCAATAACATGCAAGTAGCAATGGGATGCAACAAAAAAAACTATTGCACTACATGAAACAACAACTATTTGTAGCCAATCAATGAGTAAAACATGGAATGAAATGAAAAGATCAAGGAAAAAGCATACTAGTGTATGACTTTTGACAGATTTAACGCCCAGTTGTCCAAAGTCATTCAGTCCAGTTGCATAAACACGACCACTTTCTGTCCAACAAATGGAGAAAAGTATTATGAACATATACAATGCATCAATCATGCCTTTCCAAATATTAAGTACAAAAGCATTAGTTATCAGTATTTTCTACTCAGAACCATCCTCAAAAGTACAACTGTGGTAGAAATCATCTTTCTAGATTCCAAATTCCACGTAACTGGAGTCCCAAAATAGTCAAGAAGATCCAATGTCAACTGAGCAAATAGGAATTCAGACTCACCTACGTTTAAACAAAAGGTAACAGGATTAAAGATATCAGCAAATATCAAGCCCAAACCACCTTCTCTCTGTCTCGGCCTCAGTTCAATACTGCTTGACCATAAACTGATCCAAGTTCTTGTAATCTTATGTCTACTTAGTGCAAAGAAAAGGGTCCTTAAAAATAGACTTATTCATGTTTCATATTTTAAAGGCATCGAAGGATCAGGGTGTCAAACTGGACGGTCTCTCACAATCTCATTGATATATCATGATTTGGATTGGGGTAAGTGAATATAATTAAAAACTACAAGACATTCGAATCCAACGCATCAATTGGTTCAAAGACCAAGACGGCACCCGAGATGTAAAATCATAAAAATACAGCAGATATCGAATGTATAAGATACAGTTCTTACAGATTTAACGCAATTAATCGCACTACAGGTCACTAAAACTGCCCCGAAGCTGGCGCCAAACATTATCGTTCCAAAGATTATCTTTTTCTTTCAATTTTCAGTGTGTTTTTTTATCATAAACAAAACAAGAAGAAACTCTACCAAAGAAGGAAGAAAGTACCAGTCAAGAAAAGAGTGTGGGCACCGCCACATGCGATCGAGACTGGAAGATCTTCTTGGAAGAAGGGGCAGATCGTCGGCCTCCACCGCGACTCCACGCTACCCAGCCCCAACCTCCCATAATCCCCGTTCCCCCAAAGCGCCGCGAACCTCCGGGGCGCGCTCGAGAACCACCGCCGGCGAGGGATTGGCGACCCCAAGAAGGATGGGGCGGCGGCGGCGGCGGCAGCGGCTCCGGAGGCTCCTAGGACAGCCCTTCTCCACACCCCCGACGCCATTGAGGAGAAGCGAAGGGAGAGGGAGTTCGCTTGGGAATCCGGGCGGAAGAGGAAGAGACGAGACACCACCGATGCCAACTGCCGAGGACGGTGGGTTCTGGAAAGAATGGTTGGACTTCTAAAGGAAGAACCGTGGAGCTCCGAAATCCATACAAGAGTCCAAATCTACTTATAGCACCCTGAAGGCATATAGGATGTGTTTTGATCGTACGCCCAATGATTTTACTAAAATATCCTACACAAAAAAAAAAATTGTAAATGTACAACTTTTAATAGCATTTCTCCTGCATACCGGCCTTTCGAGAAGCCTATAGAATATTATCGACTGTGTTTCATGGATATTATGATTTTATTTTTTAAAAAGTTTCTCATATGATAAAAATAATTTTTTATATAAATTATAAATTTTTTTAGCTTATAATTAATATAAAATTAATAATATTTTCTCTTCTACATCGTAATCATTACTAAAAAAATATAGTTAATATTTCTATTTTAATAGTACTTAATATTGTTCAGTTCCATTTGCTTTGTAGTGCCAAACTTAATGTTTTATTCTTGTAAATTAAATATTATATATGAAGTTAACCGCATATGATTGTAAGTGATCGATATTAATATATAAAATAAATTATGAAATTATTTATGTACAGAACTTGTATACACGACAATACAAGATTTACGGTTTCAATAATAGACCCACATTAGTATCATACTAGTATTATGTTGGACATGGAATACAAGATGGTACGCATGGAGTGAACTATGAGTAATAGCAATTGTAAAAGCAAATAATATAACTTTATAATTATTTTTATATTTTAATCATATCTGATAAAATATCTAAAAATAGGCCCCTCATTTACTCTATATTATTTTCTGCAGTTGTATGTCATTAGGGTGCGGACATTACTTAAATAACCTATTTTTAACATCATTTAAAAACTTGAGAAATGGAAAATTAAACAATAACCAAAGTTCTTTTTTTTTGTTTTCAAGAAAAAAATGAAAAAAAATATAAAATATGAGAAAAAAAATGAGAAAAAATAAAAATGATGATAGAAATCTTACGATTCTATTGCTTGAATCTAATGAGAAGTGTGATGATAGTATCACTTCTTTGCCAGCAATTGCTGCTATTACTGTTGTCCATTGTCTTGCTCTTTACTGTTGCAACTAATTCGATTCACATATCTACTCGTGGATCCATTTTTCATCTCCTCTTCTTTTTTCCTTATCCTTCCCATCAAAATGTGATTCCATCCATGTGCCCACTCCTTGACCTTCTCTCCATCTCCTCTTTCTTTCTCCCTTGCCTTTTCATCACCATTTTCCCCCTCCTTTCCCATCACCATCGGCCCCTCCTCACCATACCTTGTTGTTTTAGAAGATTATATAAAATAGGAAAGAAGAGTACCTACTAGGATTATGGTGGAGTGGAAGCAATTGAATGAAATTTACTAAATATATCAGGAAGGAAAAATATTTGACTTTCTTATTTGAGCTATTTAAACATATAGCAAGTGAAGAGCTTTGTCAATGTAGAGCCTCCATTTTAATATATATATATATATATTATAGATTCATTAAACTTATGTAATTAATCAAATCATGAAAAATAAAAGCATCCTCTCTCTTCTACTTCACCCTTCAAAATTAATTTTAGTCTCCCTATTCCTCCGATGTCCATTATAACATTCCCTTATTAAAGCCATGAATAGTAACACAACAAGTCTTTAAAAAAAAAAAAGAAAAAGATCTACTAGCCAATATAAAGTTTGTTAATAAAAATAAATTTTGTAAAGTTAGATGATAGTAAGTCAACACGCAATCCCATGATCATTAGTCCAAAGTATGGCTTCTCTTTATTTAGAATCGATTGAGTTTGACACTCATTCCATTTTCTCTGATCTAGCACTGAGTTATCCTTTCGCTGATCTAGCATTGAGTTATCCTTTCGACACATCTCGAGCGATCTCAATTGTAGCTCGAACGAGGAAGTTATCATAGTTTCATCGAAGATTGCTACCTTAACGTATTGTTTACAAAGGTGAGTACTTACAAAAATATCATTATTTGATAATTTCTTTTGATATTTTTAGTCTGTCTTCTTTCTAGAAGCACTTGTTAAAATCTTAGTCAATGCCTTTATGGCAAAACTTATTCAAAAAGTCTTGCTTAACAAAATAGCTGAGCTTGGGTCAAGTTTTGAGAAACCTCAACTTTTCTTCATTCTAGAACCTAACCTAATGAATACCCCCATAATTCAAAAATTTTCATTGATGAAGCTTATATCTAGTTGGTACATGTTAACTTGCGGCTACTCCTTTTTTTTGTGTACACTACACAAACTTGGGTGCATTTTTGGGCAAATCCTAATGGATATTTAGGAATGTGCATCAATGTATTGGCGGATTTTGGTGGACCGCGATCTTCTTCAAAGAAACCTTGATGGTTTTAGCCGATGGATAGGACCTTTAGTAGCAAAGCTGGCTACCACTTATCATAGTTGGCCTTTGTTCTACTTAATTATATTTTGCCTTTAGTTTTAAAGCTTATATCAGCTTTCCTTGGTTTTTAATATGGTACATTATCTTCTTGAATTATGAACAATATCTTCTTTTTCCATTCTTCTTATAATATATGTCGGTGTCTGGTAGGTTTTTATGAGTATTTTTAATGTAATTAATATTTAAGGAGGTGGTTACATGCATAAAAATAAGATAGATTTTATGCACAAATGCTATTGATCGTTCCAATTAACTAGATAAATTTTTTTATATTAATTAGAGATGGAAAATTAGTTTCTTTACATTGTTCAAATGAAAAACTTGATTTTAATAAATAGAGGGACAAGATTGGAGATGGTACAACTAGGATGTGTCACCGTGTATGATTCAATGTTGGAAAGTATGTTTTCAAAATGTGAGAAATTTAGTCCCACATTAGAAAACTTAAAAACCAAACACAAGCTTTTATGAATGGACATTGGACGAACAATAAATTTGTTTAAATAGTATTATCCAAGTAGACCAATTATAAATTAAATATTATATATATATATATATATATATATATATATATATATATATATATATATATATAAAATTTACTCTTGGCACTTGGCACTTGGATGCTTAGCACTGCATTGGCTATTAAAATAGCCAGAGATTCATATTATTTTAGCTATTAATAGTTATGTAAAGTTGTGACTGTTGTCAAAGATTTTGTAAACTACCATCAGATATAACTGATACATGAACAGTTATTTTTGATAGTTATTGGAAGATTTTGATAGTTATTTTGGTCTATAAATAATCTATTCTGAATAATTTCGGAAAGAAACAATAACATTTTAGCCTTCTTATTTTTTGTTTATTTTCTGTACATCCTATGTGCTGTCTTGCTGCAGATTTCAGTGCATAAGATTGTTAATTCTATCTTTTTTTTTTGTTTGTTCACTGGTTTGATATTGGTAGTGCGAAATGATATTGAACAGAAGTGGGCTTCATTGTATCCTAGAGACTATTTGCTGTAACCTTTTGCACATCAATCTTCTCTTGATAGGAGCAAATAAAGTCTTAAGGAAAGTGGCATTGCTACAAGCCTTGAAGCCATTTATTTTTAATGTTTTTGATCCTTATTTCTTCTACAATCTTAAGGCTTTATCTACTGCATAATGGCAACATTGCTGCAAGCATTGTGAAATTAAAATGCTTTGAAGGAGAAAATTTTATAAGATGGCAGAAGAAGATTCACTTTCTACTTACAATATTGAAGGTTGTCTATGTATTGAACATAGCAAGACCATTAGAACAAGAGGAGGAAACTATGGCACAAACTCATGACAGGCAGAAGTGGGACCATGATGACTACATATGCCGTAGATATATTCTAAATGGGATGTCTAATGCACTATTCAATGCTTACCAACATGTGTCTACTGTAAAGAATTATGGGATGCTTTAGAGGCAAGGTATATAACTGAAGATGCTACAAGTAAAAAATTTCTTGTTAGTAAATTTAATAATTTTAAGATGGTTGATAATAAATCTATTTTGGAATAATTACATGATATTGGACACATTCTAAATAACTTCAAACAACACAATCTGAACATGGACATATTGTTTCCTCTATCATTGACAAACTGCCTCCATCTTGGAAAGACTTTAAGAACAATCTAAAACATAAGCAAAAAGATATCTCTCTTCAAAAGTTGGACAACCATCTTCAAATTGAAGAAGAGTATCACAAGCAAGATGACAACAAAGAGCAGAATGCTCATATGTCAAAGATCAATGTTGTGGAGGAAGGACAGTCCAGCAAACTTGGAAGGAATAAACTGAAAGTATCCACCAATGATCAGAAGTTTAAACAAAAAAAGAAAGGCAAATAGTTTTACTACAAGAAGCTTGGCCATTATAAGAAAGATTGTAGATTTCTGAAATAGAAACATGCAGCAAATGCAAATAAAAAGTTTGTGGCAATGATTTCAAAAATCAATATGATTCAAGATGAAGCAGACTGATGGATAGATTCTGGCGCTATCAGGCATGTATGCAAAGATAAGAGTTTCTTCAAATCCATTGAACTAGTGGAAGAATGAATAGTTTTATACATGAAAAATTCTTCCACTGCAGAAGTTAAGGGCATAAAAAATGTGAAAATTGAATTCACTTCTAGAAAAAATCTTGTTCTAAATGATGTGTACTATGTACCAGAAGTTAGAAAAAATCTTGTGTCTAGAAGTTTGTTGAATCATTATGGCTTCAAATTAGTATCTGAGGCTAATAAGTTTATTCTATCTAAGGGTGGTATGTTTGTGGAAAAAGGCTATATGTATGAGGGCATGTTCAAACTTAATATTAATAATAAGAATAATATTGTTATTGCTTACTTTGCAGAGTCTTCTATTTTATATTTATGGCATAATCGTTTAGGGCTTGTAAATTTTAGAAGAATATGTGATATGGTTAAAATAAAATTAATATCAAATTTTGATAATAATTCTAAAAAATGCAGAACTTGCATGTTAACTAAAATAATAAGAAATCTATTTTTTAAAGTTGATAGATGTTTCAAATTACTTGATTTAATTCATAGTAATGTATATGACTTGCATAGTACACTTTCAATGGGTGGAAAGAAATATTTTGTGACTTTCATAGATGATTATTCTAGATTTTGTTTTATATATTTACTGCATTCTAAGGATGATGTTTTAAAATAATTTAAAATTTATAAATCAGAACTTGAATTATACTATGAAACATTTATAAAATGCTTAAGAACTGACAGAGGAGGAGAGTATTATGATCCTAATTTTTTTGAGTCCACTGGTATTATTCATGATATAACTGCACCTTATACACCACAACAAAATAGCATAGCAGAAAAAAAAAATAGAATGCTAACAGAAGTGGTTAATGCAATGCTTTCTAATTCTGGTTTAGAAAAAGATTTTTGGGGTGAAGTTGTATTAACAGCTTGTCATATCTTAAATAAAGTTCCAAATAAAAGGAATAGAATAACTCCATATGAATTATGGAACAAGAGAAAGCTTAGTCTCAGTTATTTAAGAGTTTGGGGTAGCAGAGCTATTGTAAAGATTCCAGAATCTAAAAAGAGGAAGTTGGGTGAAAGAGGAATTGAGTACATTTTTATAGGATATGTAAAACATAGCAAGGCATATAGGTTCATGGTTAAAGAACCTCATGACATAATAGCAATAAATACTGTTATTGAGTCAAGAGATGCTATCTTTAATGAAACAAGATTTCATACGATTCCTAGATCCAAAGAAGTCACTTTAGAAAATAATCTAGATCAAGTTTCAAAAAAAAAAAACATCAAAAACTGAAACTTCTAAACTTAGAAGGAGCAAAAGAATTAGAAAAACCAAAACCTTTAGTTTAGATTTCTTTATGTTTCTAGTAAAAGGAACAAGAGAAAAAAATCAATACTCATATCCCATTTTGTTTTAGTATAGAAAGTGATCCTACAACCCATGAAGAGGCAATGAAATCTCATGATGTTGTATTTTGGAAAGAAGCAATCCAAGATGAAATGGACTCAATAATGGAGAATAAAACATGAAAATTGGTAGACCTCCCACCTGGTTCCAAGTCAATAAGCTATAAATAGATTTTCAAAAAGAAAATGAAAGTACATGGAACCATTGATAAGTTCTAAGCAAGATTAGTGACAAAAAGATTTACACAAAAATAAGGTATCGATTATTTTGATACATATACACCAGTTGTAAAAATTATCACTATAAAGGTGCTAATTGCAATAGCTTTCATTTATAAGTTGGTAATTCATCAGATGGATGTAAAAATAATATTTTTGAATAGTGAATTAGATGAAAAAGTGTATATGGAACAACCTGAAAGGTTTGTAGTTTCAGGGCAAGAGCATAAAGTATGCAAATTGATTAAATCTTTGTATAGTCTGAAACAAGTACCAAAACAATGGCATCAAAAATTTGATCAAGTTGTGCTTGCTAATGGGTTTAAGATTAATGAATCTGATAAGTGTGTTTATAGTAAATTTAATTCTGAAAAAAATATCATAATTTATTTATATATCGATGACATGTTGATATTTGGTACTGACTTGGGGCAAGTTGAAAATACCAAAATATTTTTATCTGAAAATTTTGACATGAAGGATATGGGTGTAGTAGATATGATTCTTGAAATTAGAATTATAAGAGATAATGATTCTATTATATTATCACAATCACATTATATAGAGAAAGTACTTAAAAAATTTGGTAAATCTAATTGTACTCCAGTTTCTACATTTTTTGATCCAAATTTGAATTTAGTTTCAAATAAAGATAAGCCCATAGCACAACTAAAATATGCTAGGGTAATTGGATGCTTAATATATGTAATGACGAGCACAAGACCAGACATTGCTTTGATTGTTGAAAAGTTAAATAGATATACAAGTAATCCAAATTAGGTTCTTTGGAATGCAGTTTATAGAATTTTGAAATATGTAAAAAAAATCATGAACTATGGTATAAGTTATTCTAGATTTTCTTCTATTTTAGAAGGATTTACAGATGCAAGTTGGATTACTAATAGAGAAGATCATTCTTCCACAAGTGGATGGATTTTTACTCTCGGTGGGGGAGCAATTTTTTGGAGTTTCAAGAAACAAACATGTATAACAGATTCCACCATAACAGTAGAATTTGTTGCACTAGCATCTACAAGTAAAGAAGCAAAATAGTTAAAAAATTTGTTACATGAAGTGCCTTTATGGCCTAAATAAATGTCTCCTATATCTATACATTGCGATAGTGAAGCAACATTATCAAAAGCATACAGCCAAGTTTATAATGTCAAGTCCAGACATAGTTATGTTAGATAGTTAATCAGTGATGGAGTAATAACTGTAAATTTTATGAGATCAAGTCAAAACTTGACAGATCTATTAACAAAAGGACTTGCAAGAGATTTGATATTTAAAACATTAATGGAGATGGGACTCAAGCCCATTATCTAAAATCATCAATGATGGAACCTCAACTCAACGTTTAACGTGACATCAAGTCTTGAGTTCAATGAGACAAAGTACATTATAAAGGTGATTGGAAGTACAAAATATATTCATCCCAAGAAAATTCAATGCTTGGTACTTGTAATGTATAAGAGAAGATTGGACTTGGTGCTCTTAATAGACCTATAACAATAATCTGTTGAAGTGTAAATGTTATGAGGCATTTCTGATAGAATCTATCTATATGAGTGTGAAGTAAGGCCGCTTCTAGAAGCTAAGGACTTGACTCTAACACTACTCATAAAAAGGATACAGACACAAGACCATAATATGTCAGCATATTTTGAGCATTCAATAGATATTGAAGTCTTGTGTGTGAGATGTGCTTAACTAGTTAAAAAGAATTATCAGTTCAAAGCTTAGCCTACTGTGTAATTCTGACTAGCGATAATATATGATCACTATATAAAAGTTCAAATCGAGCCGATATGTTTACTTATGCATAAGATTTCTAGAATTTTCAAAATACAGTACATTTTGAAAATGGTGGAAGAATGTTGAAAAGTGTATTTTCAAAATGTGAGGAATTTAGTCCCATATTAAAAAATCTAAAAATCAAACACATACTTATATGAATGGACACTGGACGAACAATAAATTTGTTTAAATAATATTATCCAAGTAGACTAATTATAAATTAAATATTATATATATGTATATATTTAATTTACTTTTGGCACTTAGATGCTTGGCACCGGCACTGATTATTAAAATAGCCAGAAATTCATATTATTTTTGTTGCCAATAGTTATGTCCATTATCAAAAGTTGTGATCATTGCTAAAGATTTTGTAAACTACCATCAGATATAACTGATACATGAATAGTTATTTTTGACAGTTATTGGAAGGTTTTGGCAGTTATTTTGATTTATAAACAACTCATTCTGAATAATTTCGAAAAGGAACAACAACATTTCAGCCCTCTTATTTTCTGTTTATTTTCTATACATCCTGTGTGCTGTCTTGCTGCAGATTTCAGTGCATAAAATTGTTAATTCTGTCTTTTCTTTTATTTGCTCAATGGTTTGATATTATTAGTGTAAAATAATATTGAATAGAAATGAGCTTCATTGTATTATAGAGGTTATTTGTGGTAACCTTTTACATATCAATTTTCTCTTGATGGGGGCAAATAAAGCCTTTAGAAAAGTGGCATTGCTACACACCTTGAAGCCATTTCCTATTTTTAGTATTTTTGATCCTTATTTCTTCTACATTCAATACATAATAATTTTTGATGGATGTTCTAAAAAAATATATCTTTTAAAAATAAAAGAAAAAAGAACAATCTGAATACTGTATACTCTAATTATCTCTACAAGTGGAAGCCTATAGAAAGGAGATTTTTTATGGGACTGGCAACTTGTTATTGAGTATGGTACTCCAATTAATAGCACCGTCACTTCAATACCATTGATCATTAGAATTTAGTGGATCAAGGTGAGAATTGCATGCTCTTGAATTTGAAGAGTGTTTTGCATGTATAAATTCTTATAAATATCTAAAATTATATATACATCATCACAAAATTATTTTGTGTATATATCTTTATTTTTTTCACAAATATATGCATATCCTTATAAATATCTAAATTATGTGCAATCCTTACAAATATATGATTTGTATGTGTATCCTTATAAATTACTTTCTTTGTATATATGCCTTTGTATATTTATTGTTTCCATGTGTAGGTTCAACTCAATAAAAATGGATATATATAAAATAAAATAATTTATAAAGATATACATATAAATAGTAAATTTATAAAATATATGCATAATTTTATATATTTATCGTGATTCATATAAATAGTAGATTTTTGAAATGGCATATATAATTTCAAATATTTATAATGATATACATGCAAGAAACCCTTAGGTAAAAATATATTTATCTCATAAATATTATAAGATTTTAGTTTCTTAGTGGCATCAAAAGTCATCACACAAAGTCCTAAATATCATCACTAAAACTATTAGTGGCAACCAAAATGGTAGTGAGTAAAACGACTGTCACTAATAGTTTTAGTGACGACTAATGCTTCGTCGCCACAGAAAATCATACTATATATGGCAATCAAATACTGTCACTAATATGCATACAAGTGGTGACATGAATTATTGCCACTATAAGTTTTATTTTTTGTGACGACACAGCATACCACTAATATATAATTTATTTACGATGCTATTTTTTGTCACTAAATATGGAGCTAATTATAACAGCCTGTTGGTGCCACTAATACTCAATCATAACTAGTAACCATTTTTATCGCCATTAAAGGGATTAGTTTCTAATGACGATAATTACCAATGTCATAATAAAAAAATTATAATATTAATGATAGTAATTATTATTATAAATATAATTTTATTTGTTACTATTTTAATTTTATATAATAGCTAATTTTTCCATCTATGGATCCATAATAGCCATCTCTATCTGTACAATTTATTGCAAATAAAATTTATTCTATCGACATACATAATAACCATACACAACTTGTAAAAGCTATATCCATTCACATAATTATAATTATTTTTTAAAAATAAAATATGCATTATCCAATAAAAAATATAGCTCCACATCCATGCATGTCCATCTCTAAAATATTTATAATACAAGTCTTCATTTAAATTTCAATAATCAGCGTCAAACATAACATAAGTCAAGATTTATTTTCTCAATAATGCATCAGCTAGCGACTAGCAATTGCTAAGTATGCAATCAATACACCAGAATTTTCATCTTCTCTCACCAATACACCAAAATTTTATATTTTTAATTGCATGTCACATTTTTTTGTATTAAATTTCTAACTATTGGTAAGATAAGTGGTATAGTGAGACACTCGTCTATCAAGATCATAAGCTAAATATAGCAATTGGTCACTAGCAAGCTCATTCATTGATTCATGCAATTGAGTAACCTATAAAGTAATGATAAAAGAATCAGTATATTTACATATGAATAAGCTAAGATAATAGGCTAATATATATTAATCTACTCACACATCTCCTAAACCAATGGAAAAATTACTCCTCATGCCTCTTCTCTATATTATGAAGATTCTCTCTTTTGATTTCTTCCATATGCATGCTATAAAATTAGCACCATAAATAAAAAAATAAATAATATAATTTATAATATTTGAAAAGAATCATACAAATAAAAAATCTTACTTGATAAATTTTAAAATTTTTTTATAATTTTTTAACGCATACATCGTAGCTTGTGTCCATTCTGTCAAATTTAACTCCTCATATCTTCTTACATGTAGTGGCTTGCCAATTTTTGTAAAAACCTGTAGACCTGATTGGGGTGTATCATCACCTCCTTCATAATTCTTTTCTACTCGATTCAATCTTGTTTCAACTCCATCTAAGTATTTTGAATAAAAATCCACACATTCTTGAATAATCTAACCTTCGGCAATTAATCCCTCTGGACAAGCCTTATTTCTTATATATGACTTCAACCTATCCAAGTACCACTCAATAGGATACATCCATCGATATTATACTGACCCAGTAATCTTCACCTCACCTGTCAAGTGAACTAGTAAATGTATCATTTTATCAAAAAATACTGAAAGAAATATTTTCTCAAGCTTGCATAGTGTTATAACAATCGATTTTTCAAGTTGTTCTAAATCATCCAAACATAATATTTTAGCACAAAGATCCCTAAAACAAGAACTCAGCTCAATCAATATCTTACACACTTCTTTACGTAGTACATCACGTACTGCAAGTGAAAAATACCAGTGCAAAAATACATGACAATCATGGCATGCACTTTATTCCAAAAATTTTATACTCTTTAGTGTTCATATATTGAGAGAAATTTGAGGAATAGCTATCAGGTACCTTCAAATCAATCAGAAATTTGCAAAACAGCCTTTTCTCATCTATCGACGTTGTGTAGCAAGCTGGATGAAATAGATACTTACCATTATCAATAAGAGTTGGATGGAGTTCATGTCATATGCCCATTTCTTCTAGATTAAATGAGCACTTATATTATCTTTTGTCTTTCCTTCGAGATTCAACAATATGCCAAGTACATTATCGCAGATATTCTTCTCAATATGCATAACATCCAAATTGTGACGTAATTTGAGAGTTTTTCAGTATAGTAATTCAAAAAAATACTTTTCTTTCTCCAATTACCAGGCAAAATAATATCTCCTCGCTTCCTTTTTCTTACGGTCTTACTATATGTCACTTGAGCAAAGTTATTTAACTGTTCGAGCACTTTATCTCTTGATAGTACCTTAGATGATGGTCATAATTTTTTCATACCGTCAAATGATTTGTATTTTTTAGCCATAGATGATTAAGTGGCAAGAAGCTACGAGTACCTATATAACAAGTCTTATGCCCATTTTTCAAATAATAAGATCGTGCATCCATGTTGTAACAAGGACCAGCCAATCTACCTTTAGTGCTCCAATATGATAGATTAGCATAAGTAGAAAAATCATTAATGGTCTATAATATTGCTGTATATAATTTGAAATAATACTTCAATGAAACATGATAGGTTTCAACACCATTATTCCATAACTCTTTTAACTCATCTATCAGTGGTTGGAAATATACATCAATATCATTTTTTGGAGCTTTTGGACCAAGGATAAGTAAGGACATCATGAAGTAAGGATCTTTCATGCACATCTAAGGGGGCAAGTTATAAGGAATGAGAACAACTAGCCATACACTATAAGAAGTGCTCATATTATCAAATGGATTAAATCCATCACTTGCTAGATCAAGCATAACATTATGTAGCTCTGCTGCAAAAGAAGGATGTTGAGAATCAAAGCTTTTCCATGCTACAGAATCCACTGGATGTCTCATGTACTCATCATCTTTAGAATTATTTTTATGCCACCTCATTTTTGATGCTATCTTTGATAACATATACAACTTTTGTAGTCTTGATGTCAAAGGAAAATAACATAAAATCTTCTATGGAATCAACTTACCTTTAGTATGCTTACCACTTATTTGTCTATCTTCCTTAGCATTAATCCATCCTGAAGTACCACACACCAGACATTAATGGATCTCAGCATATTTCTTCCAAAAAAGAATACAATCATTCATACAAACATCTATCTTCACATAATCTAGCCCTAGGTCTCGAATAATTTTTCTCACCTCATAGTAAGACTTAGGGATCTTATTATTCATAAAAAATATTTTTATCAATAGTGCTAGCAAAGTATCAAATGCCGTGTTACTTAAGCCATAAAGGTATTTAACGTTTAACAGCTCCATAAAAAATGACAACTTAGAGAAGTTCTCACATTTTGGATATAATTATTGCTCTACTTTATTTAATAATTTATAAAATTTATTAGCTTCCTCATTTGGATTTTCTGGATCAAATGTAGCAAATTTCTTTTCTCTCGTTGAACCATTTATTTTTTCGAGATCAATTCTGCTAGCACATCCAATATCATATAATATATCATGCATGCCAATATTATGACCCTCAAACTCATTATGATTCTCATAAGTAACTTCAAATAACTCCTCTCCATGATGATGTTGGGAGGAAGGCGAGATAATATTATAGAGATAAAGTCAATAGGGTAAAAGAAAAATTGAGGAACACCAAGATTTTATGAGAAAAAATCCGTATCGAGAAAAAATTATGGAGCCAAGCCAAACCAATCACTACTTTCAAAAGATCCAATACAAAGATAGTTACAAGTAGAATCCCTCAAAAATAAATAGAGGGCAAAGATCTATCACATACAAAGTAGATCTCTAGGTTTTGATCTCAAGAAAGGCTCCTCACGTCGCTCTGAGTGCATACATACAGAACCCTCGTGACCCATTTTTAAATAGGCCTTGAAATCCTAAAAAAATTGGCCTAGACTACATTAAGAAAATCGAGTCGACTCATTTGGAACCGAGTTGACTCATGCTGAAATTGAGTCGACTTGTCTGCATGCCATCCACAGGATCTCGAACTATGGCTCTTTGTATAACTTCTCCTCTGAGATCGAGTCGACTCAAATTGAAATCTAGTCGACTCGCATGGAGTCAAGTCGACTCGCATGGAGTCGAGTCGACTCACGTTGGATCGAGTCGACTTAGATGCAGAACCTTCTGTCTCTTTGGCTGATCCTTCTACAGGCTGCTTCCATTACTCCTTGACCTCTGGACGAGCTTCAGATTTTTTCACAAGGGCTTCACGCTGATCAATTGAATCATCCTCATTAAGGAGGAATGAAACTCAACAAAACTCCCCCTCCTAACTTATGAGTAGGAACCCACCAACAGCAAGCCAGCAACCTTTCTGCACACCTCCAACTTCTCTTTTGAAAGTATTTTTGTTATCATATCAGCTCTATTCATGTCAGTATGAATCTTTTCAAGATACAATTCCTTTTGCTCTAGCACATCTCAAATCCAATGCATGCGTACATCAATATGCTTTGACTTAGAATGGAATGTAGAGTTTTTATTTAAGTGAATTGCGCTCTGGCTATCATAATGAACAACATACTTATCCTGCTTCATCTCGAGCTCTTGCAAAAATCACTTCATCCAAAGCATTTTCTTGCATGCCTCTGTCACCACAATATATTTAGCTTCTGTGATGGATAAGGCAACACACTTCTGGAGCTTAGATTACTGTTGGGTATAAAATACCCACAGCCGAAATCGACAGCAGAACAGCTTCACCCGGACTCCTACGGGAGCCGGGCTCCGCCATCGACAGCAGAACAGCTTCGCCCGGACTCCTACGGGAGCCGGGCTCCACCATCGACAGCAGAACAGCTTCGTCCGGACTCCTACGGGAGCCGGGCTCCGCCATCGACAGCAGAACAGCTTTGCCCGGACTCCTACGGGAGCCGGGCTCCGCCATCGACAGCAGAACAGCTTCGCCCGGACTCCTACGGGAGCCGGACTCCGTCATCGACAGCAGACCAGCTTCGCCCGGACTCCTACGGGAGTCGGGCTCCGCCATCGACAGCAGAACAGCTTCGCCCGGACTCCTACGGGAGCCGGGCTCCGCCATCGACAGCAGAACAGCTTCGCCCGGACTCCTACGGGAGCCAGGCTCCGCCATCGACAGCAGACCAGCTTCGCTCGGACTCCTACGAGAGCCAGGCTCCACCATCGACAGCAGAACAGCTTCGTCCGGACTCCTACGGGAGTCGAGCTCTGCCATCTACAGCAGGACGGCTCGCCCTCAGTCTCCGACCTCAGTATCAGCTACTGGAGCCGGACTCCACCCACAACCTCAACCGAAAGGAGGACCCCTCCCGGACTCCTACAAAGGCCAAACTCCGACCACTGCCGAGCCTCGATCAATAGATCCGCGCCCCTTGGCAGATCACAATAACAACCATGATCTTGTTCCACTTCCTGTAGCGAATTCCGTGCGGCTCCATCACCCCCTGCGGCGGACCCATTATTCTCTGACAGGCCGTGTCAACGGCCACGATGCTGCTCCATTCTCTGCGGCAGGTGCTGCACGATCCCACTACTCGCTGACAATTAGCGGCAACGGAAGCCGCTCCACTACTTGCAACAGGCCCTACGTGACGGGCTATGACGATAGCCACGGGTCTACCCCACTATCTTTCGCAATCAATTCCCCTGACCATGGGCAGCCCACTACCAGGCGGTTACAAACGTCGCCATCAATCCGTTGCCTCCTCTACCTATAAAAGGGGGACCCAGATACGTTATTCTTTAAGCTCATTTTTCTTATCTCAAAACTCTGCTAAATTCTCCGTTCGAGCACTCCATTCTTGTTGAGGCAGAGAACTGACTTGAGCGTCGGAGGGTCTTGCCGGAGCAACCCCATCTCCGGTTTAGACTTCCCTTGCAGGTCCCGACGGTGACCGCGGCTTCCCCGACTCCAGCTTCTCCGGTGCAAGCGGATTTTTGCACCAACAGGATTGGCGCTAGAGGAAGGGCTGTGTCTTCGCGGCACCCTTGTTCTTGAAGGAGCGCTCAGCGGACCCACTTCCGGTCATCTTTTCCGGCACCCAATCCTCTTTTCCCCGTCCGATGCCCTCTCGCGAGGTTTCTGCACGACTACCTCCGGCTCTGGTCACCGACAAAGGGTGGCCAGGCGACCAGTCCCCGCCGGATTCCGTCAATGTCATCTCGGGGGAATCCTGGCAGGAGGCAATCAGCATATCAGCTGCGCCCCTCAAGCGGCAAAAAGTTGAAGAACCCATAGCCTTCACTGAAGAAGACGCCCAGGGAGTCCAATTTCCTCATAACGACGCGGTCATAGTTTCCTTGAACATAGCAAATTATGACGTCCGTCGCATTCTCGTCGACAACGGAAGTTCGGCCGACATCTTATTCTACAGTGCCTTTTCGAGAATGGCCACTCTTGGCGGTCATTTAAGGCCGATTTGCTCTCCCTTGATAGGGTTTACTGGTGACGCCGTTCCAACGGAAGGAATGATAGCTCTAACTGTGACCGCGGGTCAGCATCCAAAGCAGTCCAGAGCCCTGGTGAATTTCCTGATGGTAAAGGCGCCATCTGCCTACAATGCAATCCTTGGCCGACCCGGCCTCAATGCCCTCAGAGCCGTTGTTTCGACCTACCATTTGAAATTAAAGTTCCCCACCGACAAGGAGATCGGAGAAGTCCGGGGAGACCAAGCGCTGGCCAGGCACTGCTACAACATCGCCCTGCAAAGGAGCGATCAAGCGGACCTCTGTCCGGTCGACGGGTTGGATGCGCGCGACGACCTCGCTGAAGAGAGGGGCGGTCCGATCGAGGACCTAATACCAATTCCTTTGAATGATGGGAATGTGGAGCATGTGGTGTTAATTGGCTCCCACCTGGAGGAGGAGGTGCGGACGCATCTCGTGGATTTCCTCCGAAGGAATGCGGACGTTTTCGCATGGGTCCCGGCGGATATGCTGGAGATTGACACAGAAGTCATGGAACATCATCTGACGGTCGACCCTAAACATCGGCCAACAAAAGAAAAAATCCGGAGTCATGCCCCGGAGAGGCAGAGGGCAATAGCCGAGGAAGTAGATAAACTTCTCAAGGCCGGATTTATCAAGGAGGTCAATTATCCTGAGTGGATCTCCAATGTTGTCTTGGTCAAGAAAGCCAACGGCAAGTGGAGGATGTGTATCGACTTCAAAAAGCTGAATAAGGCTTGCCCAAAGGACAGTTACCCCCTTCCCAGGATCGACCAACTGGTGGACGCTACCTCGGGCCATGAGCTTCTTACTTTTATGGATGCGTTCTCCGACTATAACCAGATTAGAATGGCATCGAAAGATGAAGAAAAGATAGCTTTTATCACTAATCGCGGCCTTTACTGCTACAGGGTTATGCCGTTCGGCCTCAAGAATGCGGGCGCAACCTATCAACGACTGGTGAACAAAATCTTCAAGGAGCAGATCGGCCGAAACATGGAGGTTTATGTGGACGATATGCTCGTGAAAAGCAGGTCTTCCAAAAATCATGTCGCCGACCTCGAGGAAACCTTTGGCGCTCTTCGAAAGTATAGAATGAAGCTGAATCCGACCAAATGCGCCTTTGGGGTAACCTCAGGAAAGTTCCTGGGCTTCATGGTATCGGGGCGTGGGATCGAGGCCAATCCAGAGAAAATTTGCACCATCCAAAATATGACTGCCCCAAGGTCGATCAAGGAGGTTCAATGCCTCACGGAAAGAGTTGCGGCTCTTAATCACTTTGTCGCGAGGTCGGCCGAACGATGTCTGCCCTTCTTTCAGACCCTCAAGCAGCCGAAGAACTTCTGTTGGACCTCTGAATGCCAACAGGCATTCGAAGAATTAAAAAGCTACCTTGGCTCGCCCCCACTACTGGCGAAGCCCGAGCCCAAGGAGGAATTATTTTTGTACCTGGCAGTCTCTCCCACAGCCCTTGCAGCTGTCCTTGTTAAAGAGGAAATGAAAGTCCAGCGACCGGTCTACTACATTAGTCGCGTGTTGAGGAACGCCGAGACCAGGTATACTAAATTAGAAAAACTGACCTACGCCTTGTTGATTGCAGCTCGGAGACTCCGGCCTTACTTTCAAGGGCACACGGTGACGTTACTCACCGACCAACCGATCAAGGCGGTTTTACACCGAGCTGACACCTCTGGGAGAATGGCGAAATGGGCAATCGAGCTCACAGAATTCGATATCAACTACAAACCTAGACCGGCAATAAAGGCCCAAATATTGGCGGATTTCATAGTAGAATGCACCATCCCCGAGGAGGCCGAACTTGAGCAAAGCAAAATTGACGGCCTGAAGACTCAACCGAACTCCCCCGACGAAGAAGCCAGTTCCCCCGATAGCTTTTGGACCCTCCATGTGGACGGATCTTCCAACATGGCAGGCGTGGGTGCGGGCCTGATCTTGACTAGCCCGGAGGGAGTCATCGCGGAGTACGCTCTGCGGTTCGAGTTCTCCGCAACAAACAATGGAGCGAAATATGAAGCCCTGATCGCAGGATTGAGGATCGCCAAGGAGCTTGAAATAGGTCAACTCCGGGTGCACAGCGATTCCCAACTTGTGGTGGGGCAAGTCAGCGGGAGCTTTGAAGCGCGGGAGGACAGTATGGCCAAATATCTTGAGAAGGTGAAGGAGTTCACCCCTGCCTTTGGCAATTTCGACATCAGGCAAATTCCAAGGTCGGAGAACACCAGAGCCAATCTTCTCTCCAAACCGGCGACGTCGGCTCCGGCCGAATTGCCAAAGGGCGTCCTCTTTGAAGTTTTAAAACATCCGAGTACGGAAGAACCGCGACTCGTAATGGAGATCGACCACGAGCCCAGCTGGGTCGACCCACTGATAACCTATCTTAGAGATGGGATTCTCCCCCAGGACGCGAAAGAGGCCCGGAAACTCCGAAATCAAGCCTCCCGGTACATCCTTTATGAGGGCAAATTGTACAAAAGATCGTACTCCTTGCCTCTTTTGAGATGCCTCCGACCCTCAGAAGCTGACTACGCTTTATGGGAAGTACACGAGGGAGCTTGCGGAAGTCATTTGGGTGCCAGGTCTCTATCCCACAAGCTACTCCGCCAAAGGTATTACTGGCCAACAATGCATCGTGATTCAATCGAATATGTCAAAAAGTGTGATCGATGCCAGAGATACGCCAACGTCCAGAGACAACCTGCTACCGAGCTTACACCCTTGAGTGCCCCATGGCCTTTTGCGCAATGGGGGATGGATATTCTTGGCCC
The DNA here is from genome assembly GCF_000442705.2 of Elaeis guineensis. Classification (NCBI taxonomy): domain Eukaryota; kingdom Viridiplantae; phylum Streptophyta; class Magnoliopsida; order Arecales; family Arecaceae; genus Elaeis; species Elaeis guineensis. The sequence goes on from NC_025999.2 coordinate 87,383,438, forward strand.
CTTTCCCATGGCGTCTGGTCAAAGGAAATTCCTCCTTGTAGCAATCGACTACTTCACCAAATGAGTCGAGACCGAGCCACTAGCCAAAATCACAGAAGCGAAAGTACATGATTTCATCTGAAAATCGATCGTGTGCAGGTTCGGTTTGCCTAGAACCCTCATCACTGATAATGGACGGCAATTTGCGGGAGCCAGATTTGCTGAATTCTGTGAAGATCTAAACATCTCCCACAACTTCACATCAGTGGCTCATCCTCAGGCGAATGGCGAAGCCGAGGTAACAAACAGAACCCTTTTGCAGGGGATTAAGATCAGGCTCGAAAAAGCAAAAGGAACTTGGGCGGACGAACTTTATCATGTGCTATGGGCTTATCGGACCACCCAGAGGTTGCCTACAGGAGAGACTCCCTTTGCTTTAGCCTTTGGTATGGAAGCCGTCATCCCGATCGAGCTTAAACTCCCATCGGCACGAGTCGTGGCATTCGACGAACCCCAAAACGCGCAAAGTCTCAGAGCCAACCTCGACCTACTGGAAGAAAGGCGGGAGATTGCTCAGGTTCGAATGGCAGCCTACAGACAGAAAGTAGCCCGATATTACAACGCCCGAGTCAAGAACAAGGCATTCAAAGTAGGGGATCTAGTGCTCCGACGAGCTGCTGTCTCACAACCACAGGGCCAGGGGAAGCTTGCCCCAAACTGGGAGGGACCTTATGAGGTCAAAGAAGTAGTCCGGCCTGAAACTTAAGGAGCTCGGAGGAGCCGACCTTCCATGACCTTGGAGCTCAGAAAACTTACGGATGTACTACCAATAATTTCGTCCTAATCAAAAAATGCGTGCCCATTTGTCTTGGGACAATTCGAGCGGACGGTATCAAAAATGAAGAGGACAACCTTATAAAAGTCGAAGGCCCGATTCTTTTAGACCGGATGGGGGGAGAGGCCTTGCAACGCCCATATGTGCCCCCACAGCCCTGTTAGGGACAGGAGGAGAACCTCGCCCTAACTTGATCAAAGTCGAAGGCCCGGTTCTTTTAGACCGGATGGAGGGAGAGGCTTTGCAACGCCCATATGTGCCCCCACAGCCCTGTTAGGGACAGGAGGAGAACCTCGCCCTAACTTGAGCAAAGTCAAAGGCCCGGTTCTTTTAGACCGGATGGGGGGAGAGGCCTTGCAACGCCCTAATGTGCCCCCACGGCTCTGTCAGGAACAGGAGGAGAACCTCGTCCTGACATGAGCAAAGTGGAAGTCCCGGACTCCTACGGGAGCCGGGTTCCGCCGCCAAAGAAGACTTCATCCGGACTCCCATGGGAGCCGGGTTTCTACGTCAAAGAAGACTTCATCCGAACTCCCACGGGAGCCGGGTTTCTACGCCAAAGGAGACTTCATCCGGACTCCCACGGGAGCCGGGTTTCTACGCCAAAGAAGACTTCATCCGGACTCCCACGGGAGCCGGGTTTCTACGCCAAAGAAGACTTCACCCGGACTCCTGCGGGAGTCGGGTTCCAACAACAAAAAAGACTTCACTCGGACTCCTACGGGAGTCGGGCTCCATCACCAACATCAGCTACAGGACAACTCCACCCGGACTTCTACGGAAGCCAGACTTTGCTTATGATTTCGATTGCAGAAAAACTTTGCCCTGACTCTTACGGGAGCCGAGCTACTCCAACTTTAGGAGGGCTTCTCCGTTCGGATCATCAAGGGAGCCGAACTTCGCCCCGACTTCAGCGAAGAGAAATCCAAGCAAACCTGACAAGTGGGTATCTCCGAACGGCATAAAAGCTGAAAAGGAGTTCGGCGAATGACGACCCCACATGAACTGAAGAGGTCGTCGATGACCTTGGGACGACGTAACACAGACAAAGAGAAGGAAAGGAAAATGATGAAGTTCGACAGACAACTATTTAACACAAGATACAAACAAGGTACCAAAATCACTTTTTCATTTAACAGAAGTACACGTTACAAGACCCGGAGGGTCAGGAAAAAAGAAGATGAAAAAGAAGATACACGTCATCGCAAGTCTCGCGAGCACGGTTCGGGCAGGACGAACCGGAGGCCGCTCCGAGCTACGAACTCCATCTCTATCCTTCTCAGTCGCATCCTCCAGTGCGTGTAACAACTCTCGCCCCATCTCGCATCATTCTGTTCCCCAAAGTCCCAACCTTAGCGGGAAAGGGGTGGGATAGATCTCCGGAGGCGATGAGGGCAACGGCGGCAGTAGCGAAGACCTATTTCAAGAAGAACCGTAGCCACTTCAGGAGCGGTTGCGACACCAGAGATGTGCCTCATCTTCGAATGCACCACGACGGCCGCCACCCGAGATGCTCCGGCAAGGTCGGCATGCGTTACTTCCATCGCCCCCACAACAAGTTCTACTGCCCCACCGTCGACGCCGACCGCCTCTAGTCTCTCGGCCCTGACGGCGTCAAGGATCCCATCATGGCTTATGACGACTGCTCTGCCCTCTTGACCGGTATCACCCCGCCTTGCCACTCCGAAATTCACGGGCAGAACTTCACCGACAGCCCCCGTTATTAAACCTCTGTTGTTGAAGGAATTCTTCCTTGGGCTCCCTTTAGAACGACGGAGATTCTCACCGGCCGCCGTTCTCCTCCTCACCTTCCTCCAAGCCCTAAAAATTCCCTCAAGAACAGCCTCCCGAGTAGAGGACATGGTGCGAGGGAAGGAGACAAGGACTGGGGCGAGAGAAGCAAAACTCTCAGACGAAAAGAAAGCGTCAGGATGAAGCCACGAAGGGACTGAGGGGTTTAAATAGCCAACGGATCCTGGCGTAGTTATGGCGGCGTGTATTCCCGGGCCAGCTGGTGTGTGCCACGTGTCGCGCTTATCCCCTTCATCACCATCGAGGGTTGACCGCTCACAAATTCCCGCAGCACGACGCTTGGGATCGCGTTTCAACGGGGATTCCGAAAAGACTCTTCGGATCGCCTTCACCGAAAAGCAGACTCTGACATGCGCGCATTAAATGTCAAAATGTCTGGGGGCGGCAATGCGCAGAATTCGAAGGGGCGATCCCGGCTGTGCGCATCTCTCTCTGTGTGTACTTCCTTCGCTTGAAATTCAAACTCGGAAGTAGGGGGACTGGTGTTGGGTATAAAATACCCACAGCCGAAATCGACAGCAGAACAGCTTCGCCCGGACTCCTACGGGAGTCGGACTCCACCATCGACAGCAGAACAGCTTTGCCCGGACTCCTACGGGAGCCGGGCTCCGTCATCGACAGCAGAACAGCTTCGCCCGGACTCCTACGGGAGCCGGGCTCCACCATCGACAGCAGAACAGCTTCGCCCGGACTCCTACGGGAGCCGGGCTCTGCCATCGACAGCAGAACAGCTTCACCCAGACTCCTACGGGAGCCGGGCTCCATCATCGACAGCAGACCAGCTTCGCCCGGACTCCTACGGGAGCCGGGCTCCGCCATCGACAGCAGAACAGCTTCGCCCGGACTCCTACGGGAGCCGGGCTCCGCCATCGACAGCAGAACAGCTTCAGCCGGACTCCTACGGGAGTCGGGCTTCGCCATCGATAGCAGAACAGCTTCGCTCGGACTCCTACGGGAGCCGGGCTCCGCCATCGACAGCAGACCAGCTTCGCCCGGACTCCTACGGGAGCCAGACTCTACCATCGACAGCAGAACAGCTTCGCCCGGACTCCTACGGGAGCCGGGCTCCGCCATCGACAGTAGGACGGCTCGCCCTCAGTCTCCGACCTCAGTATCAGCTACTGGAGCCGGACTCCACCCACAACCTCAACCGAAAGGAGGACCCCTCCCGGACTCCTACAAAGGCCAAACTCCGACCACTGCCGAGCCTCGATCAACAGATCCGCGCCCCTTGGCAGATCACAATAACAACCATGATCCTGTTCCACTTCCTGTAGCGGATTCCGTGCGGCTCCATCACCCCCTGCGGCGGACCCATTATTCTCTGACAGGCCGTGTCAACGGCCACGATGCTGCTCCATTCCCTGCGGCAGGTGCTGCACGATCCCACTACTCGCTGACAATTAGCGGCAACAGACGCCGCTCCACTACTTGCAACAGGCCCTACGTGGCGGGCTATGACGATAGCCACGGGTCTACCCCACTATCTTTCGCAATCAATTTCCCTGACCATGGGCGGCCCACTACCAGGCGGTTACAAACGTCGCCATCAATCCGTTGCCTCCTCCACCTATAAAAGGGGGACCCAGATACGTTATTCTTTAAGCTCATTTTTCTTATCTCAAAACTCTGCTAAATTCTCCGTTCGAGCACTCCATTCTTGTTGAGGCAGAGAATTGACTTGAGCGTCGGAGGGTCTTGTCGGAGCAACCCCACCTCCAGTTTAGACTTCCCTTGCAGGTCCCGACGACGACCGCGGCTTCTCCGACTCCAGCTTCTCCGGCGCAAGTGGATTTTTGCACCAACAATTACCATGACACAGCTCCCCCTGCAAATGTGACTAAATAATCTGAGGTCGATTTTCTCGAATCAACATCACCCACCATATTGGCATCAGTATATCCTTCAAGCAATCGCCTCTCACCTTTCAAATACAAATAAAATTTGAAAGTACTACATAGATACCTCAAGATCCACTTTACAGCCATCCAATGTTGCTTATTTGGATTTGAAAGAAATCTGCTCACAATGCTCACTGAATGATCAATATCGAGTTTTGTACATACCATTGCATACATTAAACTACCAACCATCGAAGCATAGGGTGTATGTCTCATCTCCTCCTTCTCTACATCAGTAAAAGGATATTGTTGAGAACTCAACTGGAAGTGATTGGTCAATGGAGAACTCACAGGTATGACTTTGTTCATGCTGAATCTCTAAAATACCTTCTTAATATAACATTCTTGTGACAGCCACAACTTTTTGGTCTCTCTATCACGAGTAATCTACATGCCAAGTACTTGCTTTGCTGCACCCAAATCCTTCATAGCAAAGGATTTACTAAGTTTATCCTTCAATATACAAATCTTCTTCATATCATGACCCACAACAAGCATATCATCGACGTATAAAAAAATAATAATAAAATCACTATCATCAAATTTTTGCACATAAACACAACGATCTGACAATATCTTCTTGTAGCCATGATCAACTATAAAGGAGTCAAACTTTTTATACCATTGGCACGGTGCTTGCTTTAGTCCATATAAATTCTTCCTCAACCTATACACTAATCTTTCCTTACCTTTGACTTTGAAGCCCTTCGGTTGTTCCATATAAATCTCCTCTTCCAAATCATCATAAAGAAAAATCATTTTCACATCGAGCTGCTCAACTTCAAGATTTTAACTTGCAGCTATACTTAGAACAACCCGAATAGGACTCATTTTAACTACTAGAGAAAAAATTTCTTCAAAGTCAATACTTTTTATTTAGCCAAACCCCTTCATAACCAACCTTACTTTGTATCTTGGTTGAGAAGTCTTCTCCCGTGCTTTCTTTCTGGACACCCACTTGTTCTTCAAAGCTTTCTTATCATGCGGGAGCATTACCAAATCATATGTTTGGTTTTTATGCAACAAGCTCATCTCCTCTTGCATAGCCTCTAGCCACTTCTGACCATCACTACACGAAATGGTCTCTTGATAGTTTTCTTGCTCTTCTCCATCAGTAAGTAATACATATTCATTGGATGAGTATCTCCTGGATAGAATATGCCTCCATGTAGATCTCCATAGCTATACCTCTGCTTGCTGTTTAGCTTTTGTATTCTCGATCTTTGATCGTATATCAGTACCAATAGAATTTTTTGATTCAATAGAAGAGTCCAACTATATATTTTTAGCACCCATTTGTGTATCACCGCTATTAGTTTCTGGTTGTTGCTATCCAATCAACTTTTCGATCTCCAGATCAGTAGAAATAGCCCTTGAGACCTCCGTCTTCTTCTTGATGTCATCAAGAAACTGATCCTCCAAGAAGACCACATCTCAACTACAAACAATCTTCTTGTTTACTGGATCCCATAGATGATATCCGAACTCTTCATTGGGATACCTAAGAAAAATACACTCCATTGACTTTGTGTTCAACTTTGTTCTTTCATCTTTTGATATATGTATCAGTGCTCGACATTCGAACACTCGCAAGTAATCATAAGAGACTTTCCTTCCAATCCACACATGCTTTGGAACATCGCCATCCAGCCACAAAATTGGAGTGATATTGATGATATGAATAGCGATCCTCAAGGTCTCACCCCAAAATTGCTTTGAGAGCTTAGCATTTGACAACATACAGTGAACTCGCTCCACAACAGTGCAATTCATTCGTTCGGCCACACCATTGAGCTGCGGGGTCTTAGGAGTTGTCTTTGAAGCAAAAATTTAGTGCAGGGGCAAAATGGTAATTTTAAAACTTTTTCAAAATTATAATTTTACAGCGGAATTATTAATTAATCTCATTAATTAATACTAATTAACCCTACACTAGGATCTAAATATGATACAACAGCATGCATTTAAATTTAAAATTCAAATTTGAATCAGTAAACGTTTTACAGTACTGTGTTTAGAACACATCACCTTTTGTGGGTAGTCGATCACCGCAATCTGATCACCGTCGGAGGGCTCTGATCATCATGTCACAGCCACCCAACTGTCTGGCCTCTATGGATCGTCCACACGAAGCTCCCGTCTGATCAGCTCCTCACGAATGCTAGTTCGTGATTTCACCCTTTTGATGGCAGATGTTGATCGAACTCCTTCGATCGATGTGTGCCGACTTCTTGAATGCTCCGGATCGTCTGCACAGTTACTTGAGAGACTGATGGATCTCTCTCTGAAATTTGGTGGACTCACGACACTCGTGGCACACCAATCTCACTTCCCGAACCCTAGGTAGAAACCCTAGGGTACACACCAAAAACCCTACGCCCAATTTTCTCTCTTTTCTTTCTTTTTCTCTCGGAAGGTTTTGGACCTTCACCTTGTGCAGAAGCCTTCCTCACACCCCAAAGTTTCTCTCCTAATTTTTCTACGCACGTCCCACCTTTCTCCTCATTTTAAAACAACGTCGAACGTGTCTTATCCGCATGAGAGGATAAAGACAAGAGGTTACACATTTGAATTCAAATCAAATTTGAATTCAAACAAAAATCAACTTATCCCTATCCTTTTGGGCGTGAGAAGAGAAGGGGCGTGGCTCTTTGTGTGTGGAAAAGTTTCACGAGAAACCTTTTCTCGTGTAAGTAATGTGGCGCACAAAATGGATAAGGATGAAAGGGCAAGTGATAAGTTATCCATTCAAATTCAAACATGCTTTGAATTTGAATGGCTAACTAATTAATTTATCCATCCATATGGCACACAAATGAGGACGTGGGGAAGGGTTTTACGTGAGAAAAATTTCACGAGAAGTTTCTTCTCGTGAATTCAAATGGGTGCAAGGAAGTTGGGTGACGCAGGGAATTTAAAACAAGGTGGTTTGATTCAAATTGAGCCAACCTAGTTTAAAATAGGTTGAGCACAATTAGACCAAATTAAACCCAACATAATTAGGCTTAATTAGGCTTAATAAAATTCTAATCAAATCAGGAATTAACTAAACCTAACCCCTGATCAAATCAGGGACTAAACCACCTTAGCGATTAGGTCAACATTTAACCTAATCGGGTCAATCCAAACTGAATCCAATTCAATTGGACTTGATCCAAAAATAATTACTCAATCAAATTGAGTTAATTAGTGATTAAATCACTAATTAAACCTCTCATAAATATTGAGTCCAAATCCGATGGGCAATCAGGCATCAGAGACCATCGATATGAAACCCTGATCAAAGAGTTCAAATTTCAAATTCAAAATTCGAAATTCAAAATTTTGACCCCGGTACCCAAAATGTGTGGAACTCATGATTAGAGAATCCTAATTCTCAATCATAGAGTTTCAGATAGATAAGACTCATAATCAGCCATCAGATCAGAAAGGAACCTCTAATGTGTGTGACCCCGCAGGTTCGAACCTAAGCCGGTAGCACAGGAATCAATTTCTGTACTAATCAAAGTGACCATCTAGCAATGGTACCCGACGACCGGATAGGTCGAATAATCGCAATCGCAACATTCAGAACCTACGTGAATATGGTTACCGTATAATTCATCCCTTTTGACCCCTGTGTTTAGGATGACTCAGAGTTAAACTGTCAACCCTGATGATATCATCCGAATCGTGCTCAACTCAATTAGTCCTGTGACTCCTCACTAGGACTACCCTGGCCAAGGTTTTGCTAAATTGAAACACGACTGTACACAGCTCCTAAACTGGAGTGGTCAATCCCATCTTGACACACGCACCGACAAGTCAAGTACTTGACTACACCCAGCAACCTTCCGTCACTGAATTAGAAATTCAGGTAGTCCAGTGCCTAAGTGCAGTGAGTTGCTTGCAAGTCACCGTGGCGGTCTCAGGTCGGAGGGACATTTATACCCATATCCCATCGGAGCAAATCTTGACAGCAGAAATAGCTCCGGAGTTGGTCACGTTCAGTGCAGATGTACCATTACATCTCACCTGTATGCCATACCAGTGTCTCCACACTCTTTGGTTATGAGGACAACCAACCCATATGGCACACAACGACCTATGCTCGATAAATATTGTCGTCCTTGGTAACAACGTATCATTTGGTCGCGAACATGTTTAAGGACTAAACGACAAATCCTCCTTTGTCGAGTCTAAATAGTCCTAAGGACTTCACCACAACACAGGAGTTCATTAGAAGATGAAACATTTGTGATGAAAAAATACCAAAATAACTTTTATTTATTTATAATTCATGTACTAATACAAAAGGAACACAACCGTCAACAGGCTGACGATTGACTTTGGGATACTATTCCCAACAATCTCCCACTTGGCCTAAAGCCTATCGGTGCAGTATCTAATACCAATCTTCGACTTGTAATCGTTGAACTCCTTCACCGCAATGGCTTTAGTGAATGGGTCGGCCAGGTTCTCCTTTCCGTCGATCTTCTGAAGGTCGACGTCACCTCGATCCACGATCTCCCGGATGAGATGGTAGCGGCACAGAATATGCTTCGTCCGCTGGTGTGCCTTTGGTTCCTTCGCCTGAGCAATGGCTCCAGAGCTGTCGCAGTAGAGCAGAACTGGACCAACAAGGGAGGGTGCTACTCCGAGCTCGGTGATGAATTTTCTCAGCCACACCGCTTCTTTGGCAGCATCTGATGCAGCAATATACTCCGCCTCGCATACTGAATCAGCCACAGTGTGCTGCTTGGAACTCTTCCAGCAGACAGCCCCACCATTAAGGGTAAAAATAAATCCTGACACACTCTTGCTATCATCTCGATCAGACTGGAAACTACAGTCTGTAAACCCTATAAGTCTCAAGTCTGATTCACCATATATAAGCCACTGGTCCTTAGTATTTCTCAAATACTTCAGGATGGTTTTAACAACCTTCCAGTGATTCTCTTCTGGATCAGATTGGTATCTACTCACTACCCCTAGTGAGTATGCCACATCTGGTCGTGTACATGTCATGACGTACATGATAGATCCCACTGTCGAAGCATATGGAATCCTACCCATACGCTCTCTCTCTTGAGGTGTTGTCGGACAATCCCTCTCCGAGAGAGAAATTCCATGGCCTATCGGTAGATAGTCTTTCTTGGAATTTTTCATGCTGAACCTTTTCAGCATAGTATCAATGTACGTGGACTGGGATAAGCCAAGCAACTTTTTGGATCTATCCCTATAGATCCTCATCCCTAGGATGTAGGAAGCTTCTTCCAGATCCTTCATGGAGAACTATGACGACAGTCAAATCTTTATTCCCTGAAATGCAGGGACATCATTCCCGATTAAGAGAATGTCATCCACATACAATATAAGAAATACTACTGCTGGACCATTAGCCCACTTATAAATGCAGGGTTCTTCTCCGTTCTTAACGAAGCCATACGTTTTGATCGTCCTATCAAAACGTATGTTCCAACTTCGAGATGCCTGCTTAAGTCCATAAATGGACCTCTGTAGCTTGCACACCTTAGACTCATCTGTGGATGTGAACCCTTCAGGTTGTATCATATACACCTCTTCGTCCAGCTCTCCGTTTAGGAAAGCTGTCTTCACATCCATCTGCCAGATTTCATAGTCCAGATGGGCAGCTATCGCAAGCATAATCCGAATGGATTTGAGCATTGCCACAGGAGAAAACATCTCGTCATAGTCTATACCATAACGTTGACGATATCCCTTGGCAACCAGACGGGCTTTATAGGTCTCCACCTTTCCGTCTGCGCCCCTCTTCCTTTTGAAGACCCACTTACACCCTATGGGTTTTACTCCTTCGGGTGGGTCAACCAATGTCCACACATCGTTGACCTTCATGGACTCCATTTCGGATTTCATGGCCTCTAGCCATTTCTCAGAGTCAGGTCTCTGCATTGCATCCATGTAGGTGATCGGATCCTCATCGTTTTCATCAAGTTCGATAGGATCACCATCCCAGACCAAGAAACCATAATATCTGTCCGGTTGATGTGGTACTCTACCAGACCGCCTTAAGGGTGCATAATCAATGGGCTCCGGATCTGATCTAATCAAATCCGGTTCAGGTTCAGTAACATGTGTCGATTTTTTCACCTGTCGAACTTCGTCAAGTTCGACTTTAGAGGCAACAGTTCCTTCACTAAGGAACTCCTTTTCTAAAAAGATTGCCTTAAGGCTGACAAACACCTTTTGCTCATCAGCAAGGTAGAAATAATATCCTTTGGTCTCTTTTGGGTATCCTATAAAATTACACTTGTCAGACCTAGGTCCAAGCTTGTCTGTAATTAAACGTTTAACATAAGCCGGACACCCCCAAACCCTAAGGTGCGAGAGTACTGGCTTACGTCCTATCCATATCTCATATGGCGTTTTGGCTACAGACTTACTCGAAACTCTATTTAGAAGGTAACAAGCCGATTCGAGCGCATATCCCCAGAGGGAGATCGGCAGACCAGCAAACCCCATCATGGATCGAACCATGTCTAACAGGGTCCGATTCCTCCTTTCAGACACACCATTATGCTGTGGTGTTCCAGGAGGAGTCCACTGAGAGAGAATCCCATTCTCTCCTAGATACGTCAGAAACTCATTGGAAAGGTATTCACCTCCTCGATCAGATCGAAGAGTTTTAATACACTTCCCAGTTTATTTTTCTACCTCATTTCGGAATAGTTTGAACATTTCAAATGATTCTGACTTATGCTTCATTAAATAGACATACCCATACCTAGATAGGTCGTCTGTGAAGGTTATGAAGTAGAAAAATCCACCTCTTGCACTTGAGCTCATGGGTCCACATACATCAGAATGTACCAGACCTAAGAGTTCACTGGCTCGCTCACCTTTTTCAGTAAAAGGTGACTTGGTCATCTTTCCAAGAAGACAGGACTCACAGGTTGGAAGTGATTCACAATCACTAACTTCAAGAATTCCTTCTTGAGCCAACCTGTTTATCCTGTTCTTATTGATATGACCTAGCCTACAGTGCCAAAGGTAGACTTCTGACACATTATCTATTCTAGAGCGTTTACCGAATTTTTGAACCACATTAACAGGCTGTGATAGTAAGTAAATTCTATTATTTAATTGTCCAACAAATATTGTAACACCATTCAAAATGATATTGCAAATATTTTTTTTTATTAAAAAATTATAACCGTACATGGCCAAAAGGCCTACAGAAATAATATTTAATAAAAAATTTGGACAATAGTGACATTCACTCAGAATTACATTACGAGAATTGATTACAAGACTCATGATTCCTAAAGCTAGAACTGGAACTTTGCTTCCATCTCCAACATTCAGGAACCTCTCGCCTTCATCAAATCTTCTACTGACCTGCAGACCCTGCATCGAATTACAAATATGATAAGGACTTCCGGTATCCAATACTCAGGCAGTAGTATCACAAATCGAAAAGTTGCAAGGAGTTATCATATAATTACCTTGCTTCTTCTTTGGCCTGTTCGGGTCCAGGGAGGCAATGTATTGAGGACAGTTCCTCTTCCAATGCCCGTGCTTCTTGCAAAAGAAGCACTCCGCCTGGCTCTGGTCATGCTTGCGCTTCTTGGTCTGACCCCGTGCTACTGTCCCAGCATGAGATTGCACCTTCTTATTTTTCTTCTTCTTGTTCTTCTTCCCCTTCCCAAAGGGTTGACGACGAGAAGAAGACCCTCCCACTACATTCACCGACTCCTTATGGAGTTGGTGATCCTCCTCAAAGTTCTGCAGCAACCCCAACAATCCATGGTAGTTTACTGCAGGCTTTGTCATTCGAAAATGAGTAAGGAATGGGAGGAAGGACTTGGGCAAGGAATTAAGGATCGCATCCTTACCGAGCTGCTCGTGCAGAGGAAAGCCCAATTTTCTTAGGCGCTCAATCATCTCGATCATATACAGTACATGATCAGTGACTGAGGCCCCATCCCTCATCCGAGCATTGAAAATAGCACAACTAGTTTTGTGCCTTTCAACGTCGTCAGGCGTGCCAAAGGAGTCGTTCAACATTTGAAGCATCTCCTGTGGCTGGGCGTTCTCAAACCTTCGGCTGAACTCGTCATTCATTGCTGCCAGCATAATACATCGAATGGTGGTGCGGTCATTGAGCCACTTCAAGTAAGTGTCTCGGATCGCTTTACTAGCGTTCGGAGCTGGCTCCTCAGGTGCTGGATCCGTTACTAAATAAAGGATCCGTTCATGCTCAAGGACGATTTTCAATTTTCGATACCAGCTATCGAAATTGGGTCCCATGAGCTTGTCATTATCTAATAATGACCGGAGCGACAGGATAGTGGCCATAGCTGCTTAAAGGAAAACGAGACCTCTATTAGTACATAAATTAATACTAAAGACTTGGACTTTAGTCTAAAGTTTTTCCCAATATTTTTACGAACTGGTAGCCTCATCCTCCAATTCGAGAAATTACTTTAATTCCTTAATGGGTACTAGAATCCACACAGACTACACACGAGCCCAACTTTGGTTGGTCAACCCATGTGCATCTATGGGTAGGTTCGTAACCAGTTGTTTCTCTAAACAACTTCTAGTAATTTATTTTGCCCCAGAACCTAATCAGTAGGCTTTGGCCTCCACTGAAAAGATCTGGTTAGGTCCAACCATTAACATGACTTAATTTAGTGAATCGGACCAATAAATGATCAGGTCCGACTTTGGCCGACCAACCTAACCACCATCAGAAAGACTCAATCAAATTATCATATTATGAATAATAATTCCATTAGCCAATGAGCACCAGGCCTTTGGGCCTCCAATGATCATTGAACTAATGGACTCATTATCATTCACTTAATGGGAGGCTATGACTTAGTTATCATTATAACTTAATCATTTTAGGGACCTAATAATTTTGAGGATTTTATTAAAGAATAGTAGAGAAGAAATCATCCAGCCAATTTCAATCCTCCCACTGACTTCACCAAGTCAGATTAAAAAGGATTTAATTAAAGCTGGCATTAGGAGCACCTAAATCAGTCATACTGATTTACCTAATGACATGGGTGAGCTCTAATCACCAAGTGATCTAATCAAAATCTAACTTACCAGATTGGCCAGGTAAGTGAGATCAGTGGTGGGGATTTGCCATTAACTCGTCAATGATCGAATCAATGCGAGTAGCTCCCGCTTAAGAACCACTGGTCAAAACTGCCGAACTTACCTTAGACACCAACCGGTTCATTAGTTTTAATTTTGATCAACTTAGTAAATAGAGCTCCACCGCGTAGCCATGAATTAAGTCCATCTTGATCTAGTTAAAGACATGGACCCATTCAACTACAACTATTGAAGTTGAGTCTAGAGTATCCTTGACCTAATCTAATTCAACTTTTGATTAGATTTGACCAATTACTCCAATTAGTCCATTTTTTTAAACTAACCTTAGGTCTAACCCAATTATGGACCTAATTTATCTAACCCATTGACCCAAAAGTTTATGCAATTGTCTTAGGTCTTAATTCACAATTTTAGACCTACTAGACAACACTTAATTCTTTTAATTAAGTACTTGGGCTGATGGGTCAGGGTTTGGCATTTCGAAAACAATTTTCAAATTTGAAAGATTTTATTTTTCTGTTCACCAAATGTGTTAACTCATTTCACAAACGGGTCAGCACATTTTATAAACAGCAATTCTATTGCTCATTTCATAACAGAAAATAACTCAAAATAAATCATAAATTTTCTTTTAGATCTAATCTAACATATTCATGATAAATTTCTTAATTAAGCCCTTTCACTGCTTCATCGGCATGGGATATAATTGCATCGGCACCCCTACCGCCATAGGAGACCCCATCGAATGGGAAGAGAGGGCCTTTAAACCCTACTTTTCTCTTATGACCGGACGGCCATGACAACAACCCAATTAGATTACTTGCTACTTGGATCAAGTATATCTAAATATACAAATTTCAAAATTTAAATTTTAAATTTCAAATTTTAAATTTTAAATTTTAAATTTCAAATTTGAGATTTCAACCAAATTTCAAATTTCGAATTTTCAATCTTTGAATTTTAAATTTTGAATTTTAAATTTCAAATTTTAAATTTCGAATTTCAAATTTCAAATTTCAAATTTGAGATTTCAACCAAATTTCAAATTTCAAATTTTGAATTTTGAATTTCAAATTTTAAATTTCGAATTTCAAATTTCAAATTTGAGATTTCAACCAAATTTCAAATTTCAAATTTTAAATTTCAAATTTGAAACTTCTAACAAATTTCAAATTTCAAATTTCAAATCTTTTTGAATTTCGAATTTCAAATTTTGAATTTTAAATTTAAACTTATAGATTACACCTTAATCTACGCATGCATATGTATATCATATTCTAGAACCTGCTCTGATACCAATTGAAGCAAAAATTTAGTGCAGGGGCAAAATGGTAATTTTAAAATTTTTTCAAAATTACTATTTTACAGCAGAATTATTAATTAATCTCATTAATTATTACTAATTAACCCTACACTAGGATCTAAATATGATACAACAGCATACATTTAAATTTGAAATTCAAATTTGAATCAGTAAACGTTTTACAGTACTGTGTTTAGAACACATCACCTTTTGCGGGTAGTCGATCATCGCAATCTGATCACCGTCGGAGGGCTCTGATCGTCACATCGCAGCCACCCAACTATCTGGCTTCTGCGGATCATCCACACGAAGCTCCCGTCTGATCAGCTCCTCACGAATGCTAGTTCGTGATTTCACCCTTTTGATGGCAGATGTTGATCGAACTCCTTCGATCGATGTGTGCCGACTTCTCGGATGCTCCAGATCATTTGCACAGTTACTTGAGAGGCTGATGGATCTCTCTCTGAAATTTGGTGGACTCACGACACTCGTGGCACACCAATCTCACTTCCCGAACCCTAGGTAGAAACCCTAGGGTACACACCAAAAACCCTGCGCCCAATTTTCTCTCTTTTCTTTCTTTTTCTCTCGGAAGGTTTTGGACCTTCACCTTGTGGAGAAGCCTTCCTCACGCCCCAAAGTTTCTCTCTTAATTTTTCTACGCACGTCCCACCTTTCTCTTCTTTTTAAAACAACGTCGAACGTGTCTTATCCGCGTGAGAGGATAAAGACAAGAGGTTACACATTTGAATTCAAATCAAATTTGAATTCAAACGAAAACCAACTTATCCCTATCCTTTTGGGTGTGAGAAGAGAAGGGGCGTGGCTCTTTGTGCGTGGAAAAGTTTCATGAGAAACCTTTTCTCGTGTAAGTAATGTGGCGCACAAAATGGATAAGGATGAAAGGGCAAGTGATAAGTTATCCATTCAAATTCAAACATGCTTTGAATTTGAATGGCTAACTAATTAATTTATCCATCTATATGGCACACAAATGAGGATGTGGGGAAGGGTTTTACGTGAGAAAAATTTCACGAGAAGTTTCTTCTCGTGAATTCAAATGGGTGCAAGGAAGTTGGGTGACGCAGGGAATTTAAAACAAGGTGGTTTGATTCAAATTGAGCCAACCTAGTTTAAAATAGGTTGAGCACAATTAGACTAAATTAAACCCAACATAATTAGGCTTAATTAGGCTTAATAAAATCCTAATCAAATCAGGAATTAACTAAATCTAACCCCTGATCAAATCAGGGACTAAACCACCTTAGCGATTAGGTCAACATTTAACCTAATCGGGTCAATCCAAACTGAATCCAATTCAATTGGACTTGATCCAAAAATAATTACTCAATCAAATTGAGTTAATTAGTGATTAAATCACTAATTAAACCTCTCATAAATATTGAGTCCAAATCCGATGGGCAATCAGGCATCAGAGACCATCGATATGAAACCCTGATCAAAGAGTTCAAATTTCAAATTCAAAATTCGAAATTCAAAATTTTGACCCCGGTACCCAAAATGTGTGGAACTCATGATTAGAGAATTCTAATTCTCAATCATAGAGTTCCAGATAGATAAGACTCATAATCAGCCATCAGATCAGAAAGGAACCTCTAATGTGTGTGACCCCGCAGGTTCGAACCTAAGCCGGTAGCACAGGAATCAATTTCTGTACTAATCGAAGTGACCATCTAGCAATGGTACCCGACGATCGGATAGGTCGAATAATCGCAATCGCAACATTCAGAACCTACGTGAATATGGTTACCGTATAATTCATCCCTTTTGACCCCTGTGTTTAGGATGACTCAGAGTTAAACTGTCAACCCTGATGATATCATCCGAATCGTGCTCAACTCAATTAGTCCTGTGACTCCTCACTAGGACTACCCTGGCCAAGGTTTTGCTAAATTGAAACACGACTGTACACAGCTCCTAAACTGGAGTGGTCAATCCCATCTTGACACACGCACCGACAAGTCAAGTACTTGACTACACCCAGCAACCTTCCGTCACTGAATTAGAAATTCAGGTAGTCCAGTGCCTAAGTGCAGTGAGTTGCTTGCAAGTCACCGTGGCGGTCTCAGGTCGGAGGGACATTTATATCCATATCCCATCGGAGCAAATCTTGACAGCAGAAATAGCTCCGGAGTTGGTCACGTTCAGTGCAGATGTACCATTACATCTCACCTGTATGCCATACCAGTGTCTCCACACTCTTTGGTTATGAGGACAACCAACCCATATGGCACACAACGACCTATGCTCGATAAATATTGTCGTCCTTGGTAACAACGTATCATTTGGTCGCGAACATGTTTAAGGACTAAACGACAAATCCTCCTTTGTCGAGTCTAAATAGTCCTAAGGACTTCACCACAACACAGGAGTTCATTAGAAGATGAAATATTTGTGATGAAAAAATACCAAAATAACTTTTATTTTTTATAATTCATGTACTAATACAAAAGGAACACAACCGTCAACAGGCTGACAATTGGCTTTGGGACACTATTCCCAACAGTCTTCTCATGTCGAATACCCTTGCTCTTGCAATAAGTATCAACATGACCTAAGTACTCATCATCATTGTCGGTTCGGATGCATTTAAGGGTCACACCAATCTCTCTCTCCACGATAGTATGAAATTGCCTTAAAACTTTGAATACTTGATTTTTGCTCTTCAAGGAATAAACCCACACCTTTCTTGAATGATCATCTACGAAGGAGACAAAGTAAAGATAGCCACCAAGTGTCCTAATTGACATAAGACCACATACATCAGAGTGTACCAAATCAAGCACATCCCTCCTAGTATGAATTTTATTGGAAAAAAAAATATGATATTGTTTACCAGCTAAACAATGAACACAAGATTTGAGAGTCACACCTTTGAAATCAGGTAGATGCTTCTCCTTTGTGAGGTATAGAAGACTCTTCTCACCAACATGACCAAAACACTTATGCGATAGCTCCAACAGAGAATAATCTTCACTTGTGTTCATCTCTCCATCACATACTTTGACCTCCATCCGATATAGAGAACAACATCTCTTTTCCTTTGCCACAATAAAGAAATCACGAGTCAGCTTGCATTGATCTCCATCGAAGAGACTATAGTAGTCTTTTTCATTGATCTTTGTAGTAGATAGCAGATTATATCTAAGATCCGATACATACCTCACATCCTTGAGTACCAACCTAGAATCAAGATTGATCTCAATATAGATATCACTGATTCCCACTATATTGGAAGAGCCAGTATTGCCCATCTTAAGCACACCATTATGATTCCAATATGATGAAAAGAAATTCTTTCGAGGAGTAACATGATATGAGGCACCTGAGTCAATCACCAAACTCGAGCCATCACCAACAACGAAAAAATAAGGATCTAGTGATGAGCAAAATATAACCTCCCCTTCAACCACAACAACTGAAGACTTATTAGATTCCTATTCTCTTCGCCCTTTTTCTTTTTTTTAGCTCTTTTTTCAATACATAACAATATTTTTTAATATGATCAGGCTTCTCATAATGACGATAGTTGCCTCTAAATCCTGACTTTGATCTCCTCCTTGAACCATCATGCCTTTCTTGCTTGTGATCCATGCTCCTCCCCCACTTTTCAGCAACCAATGCATTGGAAGAGGACATATCCGATGATTTTCTTCTGATCTAGTCATTCAGCAAGACAGAAGTGACAATATCTATGGTAACAACACTATCAGATGCCGAATTGCTCAAAAAAATCATCAAAGTCTTTCAACTATCTGGTAAAGAACTGAGAAGAAGAAGAGCTTGCAACTCACCATCAAGAGTCATCTTCATAGCATCAAGTTGATTTATAATTTTTTATATTTCATTGAGGTGCTCGACAATAGAACTCTCCTCAACAAACTTTAGATTCATAAGCTTTCGAATTAAGAATTCCTTATTGCCAGCAATCTTTCTTTCATACATGCTTTTAAGCCTCTTTCATAAAGATTCTATGGACGTCTCCATAGAAACAAGATAAAAGACATTGTCATCAAGCCATTGCCTGATGAAATCGATAACTTTTCGATCAAGTCTCTCCCATTCACTATCTTCCATGTCTCTAGATTTAGTATTTTTTTCAAGCAATGGTGCATCAAGATCATGGCAAGCCAATAGATCCTTCATTCATGTTTTTTAGATTACCCAGTTATTTTCATTCAAGCTAATCATTCGAGTAGCCATTGCCTCCATCTCGAACCTCACTCTGATATCACTTGTTGGAAGGAAGGAGAGATAATATCACAACGACAAAGTAGATATGGCAAAAGAAAAATTAAGGAACACCAAGATTTTACATGAAAAAATTCGTGTCGAAAAAAAAATCATGAAGCCAAGTTAAATCAGTCACTACTTCCAACAAATTTAACATAAAAATAGTTACAAGTAGAATCCCTCAAAAATAAGTAGAGGGCAAAGATCTATCACACATAAAATAAATCTCTAGATTTTGATCTCAAGAAAGGCTCCTTATGCTGCTCAGAGTACATATATACAAAACTCTCATGATCTATCTTAAGATTGACCCAAACCATATCATAAAAATCGAGTCAACTTGAACTGAGATCGAGTCGACTCATTTGGAATCGAGTCGACTCATGCTGGAATTGAGTCGACTCGCCTACGTACCGTCCACAGGTCCCGAAATATGGCTCTCTATATAACTTCTCCTCTAAGATCGAGTCGACTTAGACTGAAACTGAGTCAACTCGCATGGAGCCAAATCGACTCATGCTGGGATCAAGTCGACTCGGATGCAGAACTTTCTGCCTCTTTAGTTGATCCTTCTGCAGGCTGCTCCCATAACTTCTTGACCTCTAGATGAGCTTCGGATTTCTTCACAAGGGCTTCACACTGATTAGTTGGGTCATCCTTATTAAGGAGGGACGAAACCCAATAAATGATAGTACTACTTATAATCTTTTTTTATCTCCTTCAAGATCAAATATTCATAGACCTCTGGTCGAGTATGAAAGAAAATATTATTGCATCTCTTACAGGGGCAACGGATCTCCATTCCTATATTGAGCTTGCTAAATGCAAAATCAAAAAATTCTTGAACTCCTTGCACATATTGTGGATGTCATCTATCACAAATATCCATCCAATTTTTATTTATCAGCATATCTTCTACAAAATTTATTACACCAATAAGCAATCATATATGTTGTTTAGATTCAAAATTTTAAAAAATTAAATTTAAATAAATAAAAATAAATAACCCCAGCTCTACTCTCTACTTATTTGGTCCTTATCTAAACATCTTCAAGTTTTCTACATAGAAAGAGAGGTGAGAGAGAGAAGGTTTAGATGTGATCACATTGAGTGACCCTATAAAATGGAGACTAAGTAATTGTCTCCCTAAAAAATATTATTATAGAAATCTTCTCTCATTAAAATAATATATACATACATGATATATTTTAATTTCTAATAATGTTAGGGCACTCTAAAATTTAGAATATATTTAAGAATTTCAGATATTTTTAAGTGATCTTTGATGGATATCATAAATTTTAAACTAATTTTCATGAAAGGTAGAGGGAGTAGCATAATATAGAATTCTTTATGTAAATTATTTATGAGAAGTTTATTACATTATTTGAAGTCACACCATTTATTCTCTTTATCTTTCTTTAAAACCTATAAAAATATATACTATCATGTTGGGGCTTTGGAGGGAATTGAAAAACTCAAAATTCCTTCCAACCAATTTTCAATCCCAACTTTTTGTTTAGTCCCATATTAGATAGGAGAAAGTTGAAAAGGGGTTTATATTGAAAATCTTTTTCTTGAGCTTTGCCAAAAGCTTAGTGGTTTTGGGCCAAACCACACACACACATGCGATGCGGCCTGGCTTAGCAACACGTGATCGCAGCATAGCTCGGCACTTTATTTTTTTTCATTTTTTTTTGGCATTTTTTTTGGTTCATTTTTTCTCTATCATAATAGGGCAAAGGCTTATATTGATCTAAAGAAATCTTGGTCTAATTTCTTTAATTTTTTATTTAGGCATGTGTCAAATATAAAATTTATATAATAAGATTTAAAATCAAAACTAAGAATATGTCACTTACTCCAAGAAGATCACAGTACCACACAACTCCAGTAGCTATTAGATTATCTCTTCAAAATTTCATCAGCAATGCCTAAAGATCTTGATATAAAATTAAATCTAGATTTTAGATTGTTCACCAACAAAATCAGATGATTATTCTTTGGTTGATTCCATCAAATTTAGCAAAGAAATCATAAAAAAATTTATCAAGAAAGAAAGAGGAACTCACACATTCTTTTCCATGACGTCGTTCCTCGAGCAAGAGAGGAGGTGGCTTGTGTGAGGTGCTGGATAGATTCAACACAAAGAGGCACGTGAGAAAAGGGAGCATGAGGAGGCACTATGGTTTTTTTTTTGGAATCTGTGCAAATGCAAGGAGGCATGAGAGAAGAAAATAGGCATGCAATTTTTTTCTGGGATCAGTGCGTGTGTGAGAGAGGAGTACGATTTTTTTTTTCTGGGATCAGATGTTTTTTTCCCCTTAAGATGAGGACCCTCACAGGTGATGAGGCATCCCGAGATCAGTGCATGGGAGAGACACAGGAGAGTAAGGGGTGCATATTTTTCCCTCGAATGAAGACCCTCACGATCGTGAGGAGGCATCCTGAGATCAGTGCATCCGAGAAAGGTAGGAGCGTAGTTTTTCTTTTTTTTTTTGCCTGGGATGAGGATGCTCACAAGAGAAAATAGAGCACGAGCGGGCATGGCGCGTGAGAGAGGAGCTATAGGATTTTTTTTTTTTTTTGCATGGGATCAACATGAATGCGAGATGCACGTGGATTTTAGTTTTTTATTTTTTATTAGAAGGGAGCATCATGATCAATTTGGTTTATGTTTTCTTATTTGATAGGAAGTTCAAATTGTGATTCATAAATCTCTATGCTTAATAGGACTCTTTCTTATGAGCTTTTTTATCATATTTGTTCGAAGATTTTATCATAGGTCTCCATGCATCCATTCATAGGTCTCCATACGCAATAGGACTCTTGCTAGAAAAAGTCCTATTGAGCATCAAATAATGCATAAGAATTGATTTTAGAAAGTTTTATATGATTATTATGGGATATGCTTATTATGTAAACTGTATTTATTATGCATGCTACTAAAGCTATGTCACTGCATGAGTAAATTAGTATGCAACCTAAAAAAGTTCATCCATCATTAAGATATATGCATAATTGGTATGTCATATAGTTATAACAAATCAATTTATCTTTTTATATCAGCTTATATAGATCAAAAATTCATTATAGATTAAAAATATCATCGATAAATCATGTCAAAAATCCAAGAACAAAATCCTTCTCATCATATAATAAAAAAAATATAAAATTTCATATCTAGCATAATTGATTTAAGCACAAGATCTAAGTATACCTCTGAATCCCATGAACGAGCATGAATAAATCAATTATTTGCTTATTGAAGATCCTGCCTGTAAATCAGCTAGCTCTTATAATGCTTGATATTATCTAGTTGGTTGTAATTTTTTCTAGTTGAATCCTTCGACATATCATTAGTAATCATATTGGCCATATCAACAAACAAAGTTTACACTAATTAGTATAAGATAAAATATATATAATCTATCCAAAAGAAAGAAACTATGTAAAATTCTAAAAGATATTTATGATCTATAAATATTATTATGTCAACTAAAAATAATTTATACCAATATAACAATGAATTTTTTTAAAATAATTTTTCATAATCAAAAGGATATTGCATACTATCTAAAGAATTAATAGTTAGTACTAATACTTTTATATTAATTCATTCTATATTTAAGAAAAGAAGAACAAAATCCTTCTAAGCATTACATTAGAGGCGACAAATGAATCACCAATACCTTTGAAAGTAGTAATGGTACATATATATTGCCACAAATGCATATGGTATTTGTGATGGTAGAACTTTACTCGACTAATCACTATAATATTAGTGACGATGCTATTATCATGATCTATTACGTATGGTATTAGTGACGATGTATTTAATGCCGTCACTATTATGATAATTATTAGTGACAAAAAATCAAATCATCATTAAAAAAATATTATTATTAGTGAAGATGTCTCATATTCGTCACTAAAAATGATTTTGCCGTCAAAATTTTTTTATCCGCCAACATGAATGAGATATGAGTGACGGCTTTTTTGTGACTACATATGCTGTTATCACTAATACTAGATCTTTTGTGATAAGAAGTATCATCGCCATAAAAACGATTCATATTAGTGACAACTTTGATTAGTTGTCACAAAAAGAATAGTATTAGTGACAACTCCTGCTCGTTGCCATAAAAAAGTTGCCACTAAAAAGATAAATTCTTGTAGTCAAACAACCTACCAAGGAAAGCCCATTTAGTTTTGAGTATTATGTAAATGGGTATTTTTTTTCAGTGAGGACCATTTGTTTTGGATCAAAGGTCCAATAACTCATATATTATATAATTCTTTTCAAATATATAAATATAAATAACAAAAAAGTTGGTTACTCTATGGATTTGATGTATTTAGGGATGGTAATTGGAAGAATTTTTTTGGATATCTGATTCATCCCTGATTCATCTCTAATTCTAATAGGACTTATTTAATAATATTCTATAAAATTTGGAAAGATTTGAATGTACACACACATATACATATATAAATATATATGTGTGTATTTTAAATTTTTATTAAGAAAAATGTATAATGGGAGAAAGAGACGAATTGAAGTCCACATTGTTGGATGACCTAATAATTGCTCTAACCGATAAGCCATAATCGATAACCATTTTTAATTTGATGGATAATATATTGAGTAAATTACAAAATTTTCTTTAAAATTTTTGATTATTATATTTATTCTCAATAATTTATACATTTACATCCATGTAAATTAGCAGCTAATATAAGAAGATGAAAATACCCCCGAGATCTCTCTCTCTTTTTTACTCTTTTCAACGATGCTTCTCTATCAAATTCAATAAAAACCCATCATCCTTCGATCAATTCGAGGTCACCACCACCCTCGCCATCCTCGACGACACCAACATCAGTCAGAGTGCCCTCCAACTCAACCCCCACACCCTCAACAATGTTGAATACCTTGTCAACCAGTCCGACTGCATCCTCCTAAGCCACCCATTCACCCTATGGCAAGATCTCCCTGGCCGCAAGCGCATCTCCTTCAACACCCCTTCTCCATCAACGTCTATCGAGTTTGCAACACCATCCCCGATGAGGACTTTGCCTTCATCATCACCCCAGAGCTCGACATGCCCATGGCCCTCGGCGATGTTGGCTTCCTCGACCTCACCAATGCCACCCTCAACAGCAACCCCAACAACCACCTCATCGAGAATCTCTCCGAAGGCAATAATGGTAGCAGCGACAAGGCTGGCTGGAAGCTCGGCGTAGAGATCAATGTTTCAGTGATCGCTGTGGTACCGATAGTAGGCCTCATCGTCTTCTTTTATAGGAAGCAACGACCGGTGAGGGATGACTTGACAAACAAGTTGAAGCATTTATCAGGGCAACCAAGGGAGTTCATGTTTGATGAGCTAAAGCAGGCTTCTAATAACTTTGATGAGAACTTGAAGCTTGGACAAGGGGGTTTTGGGATGTTTCTTCTACATCAAAATTTATTTTACACCTTGGTTGGGAAAGAAGAATAGGAGAGAAAAAAGAAGAATGAGAGAAAAAGTTACTACTTTCTTTTGATTGGGAGTTTTTTTATAAAAAAAAGAAAAGAAAGAGAGAGAAATAGAGAAAATACAAATCTCCTCAAATCTATAATCTTTTTCTCTTCCAAATCGAGTAGAATTGGAGAGAAAAAAATTAAGAATTAGTAAATCTTTTATAATTTTCATCTGATCCCTCTAATGATAAAAAATAAAATTAATATTATATTTTAATTCTAAGGCTTATTTCATCCCACCTAAGCTTCTCATCCGATTAAGATTTTCGTGGATGAAAAAAATCAATAAAAACAAAAAAAATAGAAAAAATTAAAAAATAAGATCTTTTCTTTATTTTTTTCTTGAGTTTGTTAGATTTCTTTCAAGAATATAATAGTAAAAAAATATTGTAATATTTTTTTTCTTTTCTTTTCTTCTTTGCTTCCAGTCAAGAAGGGAAGAAATTACTTTCTTTTCTGTCTTTAAACTCCTAATCAAGAGAAAAAAAAATATTTACTTTTTTTTCTTTTTCTTTTCTCTCCTTACTAATTTTTTTTTCTTTTTCTTTCTTCTCCAAACACCAAACCAAGGCATTAGCGTGCATAAGGGAGTTTAGTTTCTTCTGCATCAGAATTTGTTGTTTCATGATCCATCCTACTTTTGATCTAAACTTTTCTTTTATTGTTTAGCTTGGACAATGGTGTTCTGCTCTTGGTATATCATTGTATGCCCAATGGCAGTCTAGACCAGCACCTGTTCGGCCAGCTAACAAGCCTCTGCTCAGCTGGACGTAGTGCTACAACATCATCACTAGTTTGCATCGGCCCTCAACTATCTCCACAATGGGTACTACCAGAAGGTGGTGCAATGCGACTTGAAGGCCTGAAAATGTCATGCTAGATGCCTCCTTTGTAGCTCACCTTGGAGACTTTGGCCTCGCCCGTGCCATCGATGTCGACAAGTCCTCCTTCATTGTTAATGCTAAAGATAATTTTTATTTCTCTTATTATTTTATTGTCCTCCAAATGGGAATATATAGATTACAATCATTGCAGCTCTAGGCCAGCTAGTACAACAAATATGGAGAGTGTTGATAGACCAGTTATTGCAACAAATATGGAGAGTGTTGACATACCAGCTATTGCAACAAATATAGAGAGTGTTGATAAGCCAGCTACAACAAATATGTAGAGTTGATAAGAAACTAAAATGGGTGAAACCAAATCTGAAAAGTGGAGCTCTGTGTTGACAGAAATCAAAATGAGTGAAACCAAATCTGAAAAGTGGAGTTATGCGTTGACACAACCCCTCAAGTTGAAGATTCGACATCACGAATCTTCAGCTTGTCCCATAAGAACCTAAAATATGAGGTACCCAAGGGCTTGGTGAGAATATCGGTAAGCTGATCTTGAATGGAGATGAGCTGCATAGATAATTGATGTCATGCAATACATTCATGAACAAAATAAAAATCAATCTTGATATGATTCGTTCGAGCATGAAAAGTAGAATTGGTCGAGAGATAAGTAGCTCCAATATTGTCACACCATAGAATGGGGGGCCATGTAAACGATGGCTTAGTTTCTGAAACAAAGACTCAAGCCAGATTAGTTCAGCTGATGCATGAGCTAAGACCTTGTATTCAGACTTTGTGGATGAGTGAGCAATTGTCTTCTGTTTGCAAAATATCCAAAAAATAAGGTTGGGGTCAAGAAAAATTGCATAACCCCCAGTGGAGCACCGATCAGTCCCACTATCTGCCCAATCTGCATCGGAGAAGGCTTGAAAAGAGTGAGAGGTTGATCGGCTGATCTGTAACCCATGATCAGCTGTTGCTTTAAGGTATCGTAAGATATGTTTGACCAAAATCTAATGATCAGTACTAGGAGACTGCATAAACTGACATACTTTATTCACTGCAAAAGAAATATCAGAGCGTATCAATATAACATACTGAAGAGCTCCAACAATGGAGCGATACTGTGTATGGTCTGGATAGAGAGCACCCCCTAAATCAGAATCCTGTGGTGGAGCCATTGGGATTTGAATAGGTTTACAATCAACCATGCCTGTCTTGAAAAGTAGATCTCTGATGTAGCGAGTTTGAGATAATAATAAATCAGTAGAGTTTCGAACAGCTTCAATTTCTAAGAAAAAATAGAGATCATTAAGATCCTTAATGAAGAATTCTATAGCCAGCTGACCAAAAAGTAGAGAGACCTGATTGGAGTCATTGCTGGTTATCAAAATATCATCAACATAGATAAGCACATAAATCACATGAGAGAGCATCCCAAAAATAAATAATGAAGGATCGGTCTTGCTAGCAATGAATCTCAGGTGGAGAAAGAACTAGGAGAGATGATGAAATCAAGCACGGGGTACTTGTTTTAACTCATATAGAGATTTATGGAGATGACAGACATAATCTGGATGGTTGCGATCCTCAAACCCTGATGGTTGGGTCATATAGACTTCCTCTATCAGGTTGCCATGTAGAAATGCATTGTGAATATCATCTAATTGCCGAATGGACCAATCTTGAGAGATTGCAAGACTTAGAACAGAATGAATTATGGTAGGCTTGATAACCAGGCTGATTGTCTCATTGTAGTCGAGACCAAGTTGTTGGTGGAACCCCTTAGCAACTAAGCATACTTTGTAGCGCTCGAGAGAGCCAATAGTCTTTTACTTGATTCTGTACACCCATTTACATCCAACTAATTTTTTTTTGTGAGATGAACATGGTATGAGAGATCGTGTACCGTTGCGAATAAGAGCATTAAATTCGTCAGTTATTGTAGCATGCCACTCAGAGTGTTTAGATGCCTACGTAAAACAAGGAGATTCTTTTGTGAGGATAATGGTGGTGAAGGTGGATGGCCACTTTGGACGGGGTCGAAGCACCATGGGATGGTCAGAGGAGGGTGTGTCTAGCTGGTAACCAATTGTTGGAGAAGGTGTAGGAAGGGAGGATAGTGCTGATAAAGGATTGCGATAGAAGTCAATAAGTAATCTGATCCGAACAGGTGCAGATTCATTAATGGTAGAGGGGCAAAGTGGCGTTAAGGCAGATCGAGACATCGGAGATGCTATCGATAGCGAGGTAGATAGACGGGGCAAAGGAGAATGGGAAACCGATGGAGGAACGGACGTTAGTGGTGGGGTGGTCTTTTGTAAAGGCTGAAGAGATGTAACACCCCAAAGAGGGGAAGGGGGAGATGATTGTGGTGGAGGATTTAATAGGAAGTGAGATTGAAAAGAAAAAGTAGATTCATTAAAGCGAACATATCTAGCGATATATGTATGATTTGTTATCAAATCGAGACACCGATAGGCACTGAGAGAGAGATTATAATCAAGAAACGCACACGATTGAGATCGGTACTCCATTTTGTGACGATTACAGGGATGAAGCTAGGGATAGCATAGACACCTAAAAATTCGTAAGAAGGTATAGGATGGTGGTTTGTTGTAAACGAATTCAAAGAGAGATACACCACTAGTTATTTTGGATGGCATTCTATTAATGAGAAAGATAGCTGTTTCAAAAGCATAGTGTCAGTACAACATGGGCATAGACCCATGAGTAAGAAGGGAGAGACGGTCTCCGTAATATGACGATGACGGCATTCGACAACCTCTTGCTGCTCATGAGTATGAGGAGCAGCCACACAATGGGTAATATCAATTTTACTAAAGAAATGAAGAAGAGAGTGAAACTCTCCTCTCCAGTTAGTTTGGATGGATTTGATAGTGCGAGAGAACTGCCATTCAACCAAAGTTTGAAATTATAAGAAAGTAAAAAACACATCAGATTTGCGCATTAACGGATAAAACTAAATAAATTTATTTTGATCAACAACAAAAATTACATAGTAGTGGTGTCCTAACAAAGATGGAGTAAGAGAAGGACTTCAAACATCACTATAAATAAGATCTAAGAAAAACTGACTGCGATAATGGGATGGAGACAAATATAACTTACTAGATTTACCTAACTAATATGAGGGACAAAGAGGATGAAGATGTATAGATTTGCAGGGGAGATTATTATTTTTCACCGTAGAGCGAAGCAAGCGATAATGTGGATGGCCCAAATGGTTGTGCCAACCATCAAGAGTGGTGGTCTTAGCTAGTGAACCGATGCAGATAAAGTAGAAGAGCTGGAATGGAGAGTGTATAATCCTCTTTTACTCAGATTGGATAACATTGTGGACTTGGGGATTCGATCCTTCACAAAAAAAAATATGGGTGAAATTCAAAAAAGATATTATTATCTTTTGCAAACTATTGTACGAAAAGTAAATTTTTGAAAATATAGGGGACATATAAGATGTTAAATAACTGAAAAGAAAGAGGAGTAAGGAGAGGAAAGAGAACCATGACCTATATGTGATATGTATAATCCCTCATCATTTCCTACATGCATCTGATCAAAATCAGTATACTTGTCATAGGAGGACATAAAATGAATGTAAGGAGTGACATGGTGAGATGCGCCTATATCGGGATACTAGATGAGGACAGTTGAAGGGTGAGAGGTAGGGAGAAGTGGCTGATTAGGATGATGGTAAGAAGGATTTAGATTTGAGTATGGTGAATATGAGAAATTAGCATTGGATTGTGGAGAGAGGATGGATAGGGCTGCTGAGGGTGATAGAAGTAGTTTGCATTAGAGTGGTTACTACGATTGTAAAAAGAATACCATTGAGAACCACGACCACCAAGAGGACCAAAACGACCACGACCTCGACCAAATAGGCCACGCCCCCCACAACCTCGAGTAAAGCCACGACCAATAGGGGACCTAGGGTTACTAGAGGAATGGGGGGATTGCTAAATGGTATTGACGGTTAGATTGGTAAAAGGGGTGGCATTAGCAATGATTAATTTTTTAAATACTCGTATACTTTCATGGCTAAGTAAGAACCTATGAAATTCAGTGTACGTTGGAGAGGTGTGTCGGTTGAGAATACTAGGGATCACATCTTATAAATCATCATATAGAGCATGCAGCACATGGAGATTAAATTCGATTGGCTTGAGGGCATTACTAGATGTAGCAAGTTCATCAGCCACAGCTTTTGCACGTCGGAGAAGGGATGTGACTGTCTCATCTAGTTTTTGATGAAAATTCTATAACTTTAGATGCAGAAACATGAGTCAGATAGGAGATGTTAAACCAAAGACTTCATAAAGAATGCTCCAGCACTCAAAACTGATCTCTTTATCAAGAAGAAGAGAAATCAAGTCTTCAGATAATGAAGCAACAAGAAGGCTTACGAGTTGGACATCTTATTGTTGTCAGGCAGCAACGGCAACAGGATCAGTGGGCTGCGAGTGAGAGCCATCAAGAAACCCAAACAGACTCTGACCCTTTAAGAAAGGAGTAATTTGCTTTCTCCAGATCAAAAAGCAGGATGTATTCAATTTGATGGATAGAAAATACTGCGTCGATGGGATGGTGAGAGGAGTTGTTGTGTTTGGTGGAAAAAAAGGAGAGGGATTGGACGAGATGGAGATAGATGAATCGGTGGTCATGAAAGAGCACCGAAGGAAGAAGAAAAGATACTCGTTGCAGTTTCAAGGCTTTGATACTATGTTAATCTTAAAGATAATTTTTATTTTTTTTATTATTTCGTTGTCTTTCAAATAAGAATATATAGATTACAATCATTGCAGTTCTAGATCAACTATTATAATAAATATAGAGAATGTTGATAGATCAGCTATTATAATAAATATGAAGAATATTGATAGGTCAGCTATTGTAATAAATATGAAAAGTGTTAATAAGTCAGCTACAATAAATATGAAGAATTGATAAAAAATTAAAATGGATGAAATCAAATCTGAAAAGTGGAGCTGTGCCTCGACTGAAATCAGAATGAATGAAATCAAACATGAAAAGTGGAGCTGTGCGTTGGCATTCACCAAGCGCGAGCTCGGCGGGGTCCCCGGCACCAGGGGCTACATCGCCCCAGAGTGCTTCCACACCTGCCACGCCACCCGTGAGTCCGACATCTTCGCCTTCGGCGCCGTCATCCTCGAGACCGTCTGTGGCCACCACCCCTTCTGCAACGTCGCCGGATTCCAGCTCCTTGTCTATTGGGTCTGGAAGCTATACCAAGAGAGCCATCTCCCTGGCGCCGTGGACCCCCGCCTCACCCATGTTGGTGATTGCATGGTCACTGACGTTAAGCGGCTCCTTCTGCTTGGGTTAGCATGCAGCCACGTCGTTGTCGGCGACGGTGCGATGGGCCCCTACGATGGCGTCGATGTCGCAGCGGAGCTTGGCCTGGACGTCTGGATGGAGGACCAGCTCCGCCATCGCCCATTCGGTCAGCAGCGCCGTGGTGTCCGTGCCACGGAAGATCATCTCCTGCCAAACAAAGTAATACCAGCTCAAGGCGATCATGTCGTCATGGTTGAGCTTCTCGGCACCTTCCAGAGAGAGCAGCACGTCCACAGAGTCCGCATTGCCCGACTGGCTAGCTCCGGCCTTCTTGTGCTCCTCTGTGATGCCACTAACCAGCTTCCAAGCACATGGCGCAATTGGTGAGTGGCACATCGCTGCTTGCGGGGAGGGTCGTAGAGATGGGCGAGCCAAGGGAGGTGGTCGGACCAATTGAGGGCCCCCAGGTGGTCGTAGAGATGGGCTCCACCCCGCGCACGCCACGTGTCGAGCTCTGGACTTTTTTTTTTTTTTTTTTTTGGGCTTCCGAACTCTCCCGAGCTCTCTGGAAGCTCCCCGACCCCTCGCGGACACCAACCTCCTCGGCGACCCGCTCTACGCACTACCCCTTCCCGCCGGTCTCCGCCGTCGCCTTCCTCCCAGCCTTCCCCTTCAATCTCCCTCAGGTGCCTTCCTTCCCGTAGATCGGAGCAAACCTCCTCCCTGCTCTCTTCGCCGCCACCTCCTACCGGTCTCCGTCGTCGCCTTCCTCCCCATCGTCACCGGCGTCAGCCTTCTCCTCCGATCTCCCTCAGGTGCTTTTCTTCCCATATCCGAAAAAGAAAGAAATGAAAAAAAAAAAAAAAAAAAAAAATACCCAACACAAAGTCCCCATCGTTTAAGCTTCCCTATTCAACGCTCCAAGCCTCCCACCTGGTTGGGACTCCTGCGGACGGAATAGATTGACGAAATTAAAAATGGGGAAAAACATAGGAAAAATCCACAAAAACATAGAAAATTACCCAACACCAAACCCTAGCCATCGTCTAAGCTTCCCTAATCGGTTGCTCCAAGCCTCCCACCCTATTGGGATTCCTGAGGATGGAAAATATAGAGGAGAAACAGAGGAAAACATAGGAAAAGTCAACAAAAATAGGGGAAAGATGGAAAAAATTTAAGGGTAAGACCTTTCCCCACATAGATGATTTTTTTTTTCTTTTCCCTTATTTTTTTTTTTCATTTCATTATCTTTTTCCGAGATCTGTGGGAAAGGAGAGAACTAGAGAGAGATTAGAGGGGTTTCTCAGGTTCAGATTGGGTTTTTTTCTGGAGTATATAGGATTTTATGCGAGTTGTGGCGGTGTGAGTTGGTCCCGAGCTTAATCTTGGTAGAAGGATGATATTTGGTAGGGTTTGGGGATTTTTGATCAAAAGGATTCTTCTTTGGCGGCAACATTTTTAATTTATGGGGCTCTGTTCTGATGATAACGATGTGGGGCTACCTGAAGGGGATTGCCGGTGGCATTTTTGGTGGAGGTATGGTTTCACTCTTGGTTTGGACTGACAGAAATTCAGCCAAAAGAATGGAACAAAGGGATGATCCATGCAAAAGAGAACCATTAGACAAATTGGATGATGCGATGCTGAGGATTATTGCTCTGCTTACAAAGCGATGAATCCAATATCCAATAAACTGTGAGCATAGAGCCTGCCACTTGCATCCATCCATTCCGAGACAAAATGCATTGAGGTATTATGCAGGACGCAATTGCAATGATAGAAGGAGATCTGAAACCATAAGGATAAAAGAATTTAGATGAAGCTCCTTACCAGTGCTCATTGAGACCATGTATAATCACCAAAATACCACTACTGGTGTTCTGGTGTACCGAACTCTTTAAGTGATCTAAACCTAATAAATCATGCGCGATTTAACAAAGAATATGCTTTATCCTGTATATTGATATTCTCTAACAGAGCCAATGCATGAGCAGTCAGTCAGCCTCTAATGGGCTAGCTGCAAGCCATTTAAACATTCTGGCTTCATATCAGAATCCAATTAGTCAGTTGTCCTTTGAAGCCTCAGGGGCTGTACATCTCAGTGTTTTGTAGCTGAGAAAATATCAAATGCTTGCACTATATGT